>NC_086242.1:23870000-24040000 GCF_036321145.2 Pelmatolapia mariae | reverse complement strand
AAATGAAATAAAAAGAAAACGACTGACTGAATAAAATAATGTGTAATTAAGTGCATAGCCAGAAACAACCACATGCTGGATTTCTCAGTAAGTCATCAAGTAATGTTGGGAAATTTTTAATGGAACCAGAATGGTTCTACAACAAACATGAAAACACAGGGTGTAAGGACTGTGAGGTGTGTCTGTCTGGTTTTTCAGGTTAGGCCTTCTCTGTTACGTCCCTGATCCTCTTCCTTTGTCCTCTGTGCTTAACTAAGCTCCCTCCCCACTCGAGCTTTTACAACATTGCCTCTATAGTTTAAAGAAACCTGTTGTACATTACCATGAGAAATTACATATGCCACTCAAACAAAGACGATGTCTTTCACAGAAGACTAGAGAACCTTTAAATTTTGTGTGGTTATGGTAGTTTTACAACATTATTTGAAAACAATGAAGTCATGATTTATGTAGAAATATACTTTACTGTAGCTAAATTATAAAACACTTACTTCTGCTAGACCACATTATCAATAAAAGTGCCATGTATTTTATAAATGAACTATAATGGCAAAAAGACTGTAAAATATTTGTGTATGTATATAAAACATTATAAATAAATGCATATGTTAGAAATTTAAAAAAAAAAAGCAAGCACACTGTATTATTAATTAATTAATTATTAATCCTTATGATTAATTGCAGAACCCACAATATGTTTCTGTGTCACGTTACCAGCTTTATAGTTGTGTTGACTGAATTAATGTGATGTTTAGTTACACAACCACACAAAAGTTTGGACACATGATCTCATTTAATGATTTTTCTTTATTTTCATGACTATTTACATTGTAGATTCTCACTGAAGGCATCAAAACTATGAATGAACACACATGCAATTATGTAGTAAACAAAACAAGTGTGAAAAACATGTTTTATATTTTTGATTCTTCAAAATAGCCAAAATACCCTTTGCTTTGATTACTGCTTTGCACACTTGTGACATTGTCTTGATGAGCTTCATGAGGTCGTCACCTGAAATGGTTTTCCAACAGTCTTGAAGTTCACAGAGATGCTCAGCACTCGCCACTCTAGCAGTGGAGAAATTATATCCTTAAACTTAGTTATAGCACTTTCAGAAAGACATTTACTGTGATGGGTGAATGTATTGCCCACTGTTATGTAATCTGTTACTGTAAATTTAAGTGTTATTAGGAAATAGACAGAAGTGGGTTTCAGGGAATACTGTTAAATGTTCAGTTTTTATACCACATGTCAGAGCAAGATCTAGAGTGTGATTGAAGTGGTGGGTGTTTTCTTTTACATTTAGAGATAAGCCAGTAGTGTCTCATAATAGATTAAATCCTCATTTTCAGTATCTGAGTGAATGTTTGTGCACCCTATTTGTATCTTATCTGAGCTGAGCACCAAATCAGATAAAACGTCTAAGAAATCAGATAGAAGCTCTGAGTAAGGGCCACGTGGATAATAGACAAATAATTATTGTATTTGTTAGGTTTTTAATCAGGGTGGACAAGTCTAACCATTAGGCTTTGAAGTTAATTGAAACTCTGTCTGGGTCTTTGGTTGATTAATAAGCTGGAGTGGGAGATTGCTGCCACCCACGTTTCTTGGCCTGTGCTTGAAGACCCAGTTTTCCCCAGAAAGTTTTTCCAAATATCTATAAAGCCCACATCATCCTTTGTACACCACTTAGACAGACAGCAATTTAAAGAGAACATGCAGCTCCTGGCCTGATTGGAACTGTTTTGAGTCCCAGTTGTTCAAACTGGGAGTCATTAATGGTATTAAGACTATGCTTTTTGTTTTTGTTTTCAAAAAGCAAAAAATGAAGACTTCAAATTAACATTTGAAGTCTTCCATACTAGTGTTAGTGCATACTAGCATTGTTGATACCAATACTGATCATTTTAACCTATAAATGCAGCTTATATAGGGGAGGACAGTGTACCACTCTTATCATGCTAGTGTCAATCCAGTACCAATACCAGCATTACTATCAATATTTGGATCAACTACCTGTGTTGATATGTAGGTGTTCATGTAATGATAAGGTTTACCCACGTCTGTTCTACACACCTTTACCTCGTACAGAAGAAATGAAATTATTTTGTAACTTGTGTTTTTGATGTTGACATGATGATTGTTTCCTGTGTCTGAAAATAAGTTGTGGGATAAAGCTAAACTTATCTGAATAAATGAGGGTTGAACTGATCAGTTAATAATAAATATTATATGTAAATTAACAATTATCTACTTACAAACAAGAATTAGAATTACTTTATTTCTATGAATAATTGATTATGTAATGTACTGAGAAGAGTTGGGTAGACTTTTCATTTCTTTTAGCATTTCATAGCTTTTTTTTCTTTTTTTTTAAAGGTACTATTTACTAAAAATATGTAATAAAATGTACCTAAACAAAATTAGTAAAAATTGTTACTTAGATTATGTTAAATTTATGATTGACTGACTTGTTGATAGACTTATATATGCTATATATATATCTCATATGGATAATAAAAAGTGTTCTTATGGTGTTTATTTGAGTGGATATAAATTGAAGTAATTTTAGACCACGGTACGACCTTCAGGGTGTAGACTGAACAAACATTTAACACTGCTTTCTTCCATCTGCACAAGAAAAAACAAAACAACCCCCCCCCACTAAAAAATTAGTTGTTCAGCTACCGGTCTAGGGAGAGAAGACAAGACAAAAACCAATATATATATATATATGTATATATATATATATGTATATATATATATGTATATATATATATATGTATATATATATATATATATATATATGTATATATGTATATATATATATATACATATATGTATATATGTATATATATATATATATATATATATATATATAGATATAGATAGATAGATAGATAAGCAGAAAGCTATTTTGCACTGTAATAAGATGACGACCACACTCAACCTATAAGTCCTCCTCTACTCTGCTAGACACCCATCCAAGAATGACAGATTTTCGTAATAGACCATGAGGCTATTGTCATGCTCCATTGGTCCTCCTGTGTAAACCTGCAATTAACCCACCTATGGGCAATTGAGCAGTAACCTTGCTGTTGTTTAAGAGAGAGACTCAAAACCAAAGAACTCACTCTTTGTATTTTGTATTTTATGTAATTTATGTATTCATACTGCATCTCAGTCATAAGGTGTCTGAAAACTTTAAGAGTGGCTATATCAACAGTACATTTTTAAAAAAGTGAATTCAGTGGCTTGGTGAATAACACCAGAAAGGCCTGAAAGACACCTGAAGCATATGATTAAATAATTATTTTCATGGTTAAGAAAAACAATTTAACATCTGACCAAGTCAAGAACAATCTTGAGCAGGTAAGCGTATCATTGTCTACAATCATTTATGTAAATACAGAAGTTTTCCATGTATGTAAGAATCGGCCCAGTCGTGGAAAACAATCTTTGTGCAGCTTGAGCTAAGACTGGGAGAAAAACAACTCAGTATCTGAAATGAAAAACATAATCCTTAAAACATGGTTGCATGTATGGCTGCCAGTAGAACCAGGTCAGTAGTATTTATTGATGATGTGACTGTTACTAGAAGAGTGAATTTGGAAGCACACAGACATATACTCACTGCTCAGGTTGAGCCAAATGCTGAAAAAGTCACTGGATGGTGCAGATGGATAATGACCTAAAGCATTTTGCAAAAACAAACCAAGAGTTTCTCACAGCAGGGAAACGGGATATCCTTCGATGGCCAAGTGTCTTGTTGTCACCCCAATAGACTATGCTATTATTTATTAAATAAAAAAAACACAATGTAGAAAGACCCACAACAACCAGAAGCTTAAGGTGGCTGTGAAAAAAAGACCTTACATGACTGAACATGTATTACTTGTTTGGAAACCAATCAGATGCCATGTTAACAGTTCACTGGAATTCTCTTCTGCGGAAAAGAACAAAGCTGTGACAGGTTGGTTGTTAGGTCTTGTTGTTTTTATGTAACATAACACTCATTTCCAAGAAGGAAGTGGATCAGCAGTCAATTTCATTTAATTATATCTCTTCTGTGGAAGTCACACCACAAACTACATCAGCAGATAAAATATAAAAAAAAAAAAACCACACAAATATAACAACACTTTGTGGGTGCAGCGGAATCATGCTTAACCAGCATGTATGTGTCATCAATGGAAGTCCCCCAGTGTATGATAGTGCCCTGGTTTAACCTCGTAAGACCCAAACTCTTCCACGGCATGCATTCTTAATTTCTCTTTGATATTTGGGCTGATTGGGACCTGATGAATGTAAAAACAAAGAATTACCAGATTATTTTTTTTACCTAATTTTTGTTTCTAAGAAAAATGAGAGCCACATATGAGAATATTCATTTAAAACTGTGATAGAACAGTTGCAGTATAATGTCCTTGTAAGTGGATATCAGGCCCTTGTAGAGCAAAATTTAGTATTTTGGTCTAATTAACCCAAAAGGTGATGTCGCCAGGTCCTAGGAGGATAATGATGAAATAATATGGGAAATGAATATTAAGTCTTATCTGTACAACTATATATATTTTTAAATATATGTGCAAAAATCTTTATGCATGTTATTCTTTTCAGCTCCATGTCTACTGTATAAATACATATATGATTACATACATATATATACAAGATTGTGTCTGTGTGTAGTGTATATGGCTGAGTCTGAGGTTTGCTGTGTCTTGACTCCTGTGGGACATTGTCATGGAGGGTGGAGGGTTGCCACTCCGTACCAAGCTCAACTGGTTGTTGGTGCTCTCTAGTTTCTTTGTCTTCTCCTCTCTTATTACGAGTATGAGTTTTTATAATCTGGTAGGACATTGCTAATAACTTTAATTTCTGTATTTTTAAAAGCCAGCTGTCAATAAGCTTGAGTGGGATCTTTGGTTCAGGTCACAACTACATTCATATTTTTAAAACGAATGTAGAAATGAAAAACATTTTCACTTTGGTTCTGAATGCTGAAATGAACAAGGGAGTTGAGGGAGTGAAAATAAACCCTACATGTATTAAGTGAAAGTTTTTAGTGCGTGTATAGCACCATCTTGTGCCAGTACAAAATGCGACGTCACTGGATTCATTTGGTGCACCAGTAGTACACTGGACTGGCAAGCTGGAATCAGACAGTGTTTGATTTTTCAGCAGAAAACTGACTGAATTTTTGATTGGTAGATTTAGATATTCCTTCATTTTTCTATTCATTTATTCACTGAGGTTGTCAACCTGCAAATTGCTCTTTAAATCCATTTTCTAAATTATTGTCCGCAATAGGATCAGATATGAGAATTAACCAGGGGATACTCATTCCCTGACCACAAGCAAATGCCTTCCCGGAGAATTCTAAAGAAAGACATCAATCTCATAGTGCTGACTGACATTGATATTTTACATTACTGCCATCTTGTGAGTGTCTCTAGAAGTCAGCTAGACCAACAGCTATTGAACTTGCTGCTCTATCATTTTTGTGGGTGTGTTTCCTGTTGAAAGCTGGAACAAAGGCAAAGTGAGAGGGGAGCTGCATTTTATGTCTGCTAGCATATGCCTATTATAAATAAACCTGTCCTCTTTAACAAGAGACTGAAAAGACCCCGGTGTGTTAGAAGTTGCCCCTGTCTCTGCTTTCACTGCTTTGACATCAGTTACTTTTTGTGCATTATCGTGTACATGCACAGATGTGTATGTGCAAATGCAAGTAGAGGGGCAAATTACTCTGTATTTTTTCATCTCAGGTAATACAAACATGTCAACATGCTTAAGAACAGTGTTTAAAAAAAAACCTGTTGAATTTACAATAAAATACTTGCAGCTGTGGTTGCCAGAACTTCACTGTAAAAATATTTTACAACACATAAGAAATTACAGATGGCTGGCAGGCATAGATTTTGCAGTCAACAACTGCTTATGGTAAATGACATAGTAAAAAACAGATAAAGCCAATTGTAAACCAAGACACATGGTTAAACTTTAAGTTTTTACATTTACATATTCTCTCTAAAAACATATTTAACTGATCCAACTGCTTGTCCAATATGCAGATAAATAAGTGGTGAGGTTTTGTTTAAAACACCATGCCTGCATGTCTACATCAATATGAAGAATAATTCATGGTAGAATAAAGAAACATGACAAAAATTAGCCACTTGCCAAGGAACAACTGGAAGAACTGATCCAAGCAGTCCTTCTTCCAAAGAAGGTGGCTGTCATGAAATGCAAGAGACACCAATGAAACTCAGCTTCATTTCCTTCACTAAAGGAAATGAAGCAGCTGACCAGGCAGAAAAAAATGGAGGTCATGAGGAAGAATAGTGGCACCAGCACAACTGTCAGCTTTTAATCAAGCAAGTGCATGTCAATAAAAAGCTAACTCAAAGAAATATGGAGGAGTTGTGGTAGCACATTGTGGGTAACCACGAAGCTGAGTGTGTCACCTGTAATAACCACAACTCGAAACAGGTGTTCCATGGGAAAGTTTTCAGTCCCAGATGCCCCATTCAAGGACATTGCCACTGATTTTACTGACATGCGAACACAGAACAAAGGGATACCAATATCTACTGGTAATGGCGGACAGATTCACCGAATGGGTGGAAGCGATTCCCTGCGAGAAAGAAGATGCAAAGACTGTAATAAAGTGGCTGAGGAATGAATCAATACCCAGATATGGAGCACCAAGAATCAACAGGTAATGTATCACATTTCAATAATAAGCATCTATCAAAGGTTGAGAGAGCCCTAGGCATAACAGACCGATTTGGGGCAGTATATCATCCGGCATCTCAGGCCATTGTAGAAAGCAAACCAAACCCTGAAAAGAAGAAATGCCAAAATGCGTATGCCACTACACTACAAGGACATGGGTAGATGCATTACCATTGGCATTAATGTTTTGGGGATTCACACCACATAAGTAGACAAATTTGACAACACATTAACTGATGACATTGGTGTGATTTTTAAGAGACTGTGAGGCCTGTGTTTGAAAAACATGCAAAGGATTTCAGCGAGACATCTGCAACAGTCTAGTTCATCCACTAGCTGTACAAGGTATTTGTTATAATTGTCTTGTAATATTGTGCAAATTTATAATCTATGGTGTTCTAATTATTTTATACGTTAATTTCAAATGCACAAGACTATACGGTTATTCCTCTAGGATCTCCACAGTGAGAGGTTACTTTTAAAAGACTGAAGTGCCTAAAGCATTTGCGTTTTATGTTTGTAGTTTTCACAGTGTTAAAAATAAACAAATAAAAGCAAAGCGCCCTTCTTGAAGAAGCAGTGCTGTGTTGTCATTTTGGAGATACAGTAAAAACTCGCCCTAGCCCGCGCTGGTGAGAAGCTGCTGGTGGCAGCAGCAGTGAGTGACAGTACAGCGGTGCGACGCAAGAGGGCGCCATCACACAAGCTCACTGTTCACAAACAGCCAAGCACAGCAGCAGCAACGTTGGGTAACTGGATTAATGTGAAAATTAACAAAGGGCAGTGTTTAAAGTAGAATAAGAGTGGTTAAATTCAAGTTTAAAGATCCACAATAATCAATCAATCAATCAATCTTTATTTATAAAGCACTTTTCATACAAAAAAACTGTAGCACAAAGTGCTTTACATGGTTAAAAGCAGCCCACCCCACCCTCCCACTCACTCCCCACACTCTCATTAACATAAACGGTCATGGATACACACATTCTCTCTTCCCCCCCCCCACCCCACACACACACACACACACACACACACACACACACACACACACACACACTTAAAGAGTAAAATTGGGCTGGGTACGCATTAGCCAAGTGAGGAAAAACTATCACAGGGAGCCGTCTGCACCGGGAGCCGGTCACAGACCGCAGCCTCCAGGCTGGGCACACAGCAGGAGGGAGGCAAAGAAGCCCCCCAACCAGGCTGAGAGGACCCACAGAGCCCCAGCAGCCACGGTCGATCACAGCCCCGGTGCAGAGAGCCCCCTCCGAGGAAACACTGGAGATATGACCTAATAAGAATATAAACAGGATAAAAAGATAAAATAAATAAGAGTGGGATACAATATAAATATAAGTATAAACAGAGTAAGAAAAAAAATTAAAAATGAATAAGAATAAAATCAATAAATATTAGATAAAAACTAAATTAATAATATAAATAGAATAACAGGATAGAATAAATAAGCATAAAATAAATAAACATTAGTTAAAAGCTAAATTAAAAAGGTGGGTCTTGAGTCTGTTTTTAAAAACGTGAATGTTCTCTGCGGCCCTGAGCTCCTCCGGCAGGCTGTTCCACAGTCGAGGACCACACCACTGAAAAGCTGCCTCTACGTGAGTATGTGTCCTGACTTTAGGGACAATCAAAAGGCCAGTACCAGAGGACCTCAGGGTCCATGAGGGGTTCATATGGTAAAAGCAGATCTGAAAGATAAGAAGGCCCAAGACCATTAAGACATTTAAAAACCAATAAAAGAACTTTAAAATCGATCCTGAAACACACGGGGAGCCAATGCAGCGATTGTAAAACCGGTGTAATGTGGGCCCGCCCTCTGGTCTTCGTCAGCACACGAGCTGCAGAGTTTTGCAAAAGTTGCAAAGGTGAAATATTCTTTTTGGGGAGACCAGAGAGCAGGGCATTACAGTAATCAATGCGACTGGTAATAAAAGCATGCATCAGCATCTCCGTGTTGGCCCGAGAGAGAATAGGGCGGACTCTGGCTATATTTTTTAGATGATAAAATCCAATTTTGGTTACATGATTAATATGAGGGATAAAACCAAGCTCAGAGTCAAGAATAACACCCAGGTTTTTCACTTGTAGTGAAGGGCATAGTGAAAATGCCTGTAATTTAGACAAGAGTTTCTCTCTCTGAGCCTCAGGACCGATGATTAAAACTTCAGTTTTGTCCTGGTTAAGCTGTAAAAAGTTTTCTGCCATCCAAGATTTTATATCTAGAATACAGTTAAAAAGGGCATCCATTGTTCTGGTGTCATCAGGAGACACGGAGATGTACAGCTGAGTATCATCAGCGTAACTGTGGAAGTTCACTCCATGCCTCCTGATGACACCGCCAAGAGGGAGCATATACAAATTAAAAAGTACAGGGCCTAAAACCGACCCTTGAGGCACACCACATGTCATTTTATGGATCTTAGAGGAGCATGTATCCATACACACCATAAAAGTTCTGTCTGAGAGATAGGAAGTGAACCAGTTGTGTACAGCACCAGAGAGGCCCACCATGTGTTTCAGTCTGTTTAAAAGTATAGCGTGGTCTACTGTATCAAAGGCTGCGCTTAGATCCAGTAGCACCAGGACTGAGAGCTTTTGGGAGTCCCAGTTACATCTAAGATCATTTAAAACCTTTAGGAGAGCGGTCTCTGTGCTGTGGTTCACCCGAAATCCAGACTGAAATATCTCTAGGATCTGTTTATCATTCAAAAAATCATTAATCTGAGTAAAAACAAGTTTTTCTAAAATTTTACTTAAAAATGGTAAGTTGGATACAGGTCTGTAGTTAATAAAATCATTACAATCCAAATTGCTCTTCTTCAGAAGGGGCCTCACCACCGCCGTTTTAAAGGCAGCAGGGAAGACACCCAACTGAAGAGAGCAATTCATCATATATAAAAGCTCAGCTTCAAAAAACCCATAAAGTGTTTTAAAAAGTGAAGAGGGGATTGGATCTAAAAGACATGTGGTGGGTCTCACTGTGGAGAAAACTTTCTTAAGGTTCTCAGCATTAACCAGGACAAAGCCGTCCAGTGTCTCCTCAGGTACAATCGAGCCCTCAGATGTGTTTAAAATCATAACACGAGAAGATAAAATATCACATCTGATGGTGTTGATTTTTCCCCTGAAGTGGTCTGCAAACTGCTCGCAGAGTGAGTCTGTGGGGGGTCTTTGGGAGCTGTTAAAATCAGGGTTAAATAAGTGATCTATGGTGGAGAAGAGGACCTTGCACTGTAAAAAAAGTCAGTAAAATATACAGCAAAACACCGTCAAATTCCAACGGTAATGGAGCATAAAACCAAAAACTTCCTTTTACTGTATTAAATAGATTGAATAACCGTTAATTGTGAGACTGGATAAAACTTTGTTTTTTACTGTAATAAAATGTTGAAATTATAAATATTGTCTGTGAAAACAAATAAACATGCATACATTTTACAATTAAATATTGTAATGTTGAAAATGTCTGAAAAACTTAGATTTTACGGTATTATTTGAGTAAAACTACATCTTTTGGGGTTGTGCACATTGGAATTCACAGTATAAAGCTGTAGATTTTTAAGCAAACAAAAACATTCATTTTCACAGAAGCAAGATGTTAAAAAAATAGGGTCCACTGTAATAATACAACCAGTAAATACCATTTAAAAAAAAAAAAAAGAAGCAAATATCAGCAGTGAAAGACAATAAAATTGATAGTATTTTTTTTTATTTTAAAATTCAGATACTGATATACAGATTAAAAGTTAGGCCTGCAGTATATCATTGTTAACCTTCTGATTAAAAAAATCAACAGCAAAAGAAGATGTTAAAAATAAAGTTCATGGTTGTGAATAAAATTGATTTCAATAATCTTTTTTAATTATTATTTTAAAACAACTTGATGTTGTTGTGTTTCACGCCATATTATCAGACCACCTTAAGTGGGTCCGCCTTAAATTTTGAGTTTGTGTGATCGCTGTTGATTGGTAGCTAAACTGCTGGTAAACTGTGTACAGAAAAAAAAATTCTGGTAGCAACATTGTGCAGTATGAGCGAACCATTTCACCAAAAAAAGGGGAAGCAAGGCAAGACGTGGCTGCAGCGGTCTGCAGACGTGACTTCTGATCAAATTCGAACCTCCTCCTAAAGAAACAAAGAGCGACATTACATTGCGGGATGACGTCACCTGAAAATGACCAATAGCGCAGCGCGCTGCTGAGCTGTGTGCCAACCGCTCTTTTTTTCATGCAGGAGACTCAAGTTGGCTAACGGACACAGTTTTGAACTCGTATATTAGCGCCATTTATTGCTGCTTGGACCACAGCATCTTCGGAATTTGTAGACATCCTGGCAGCTTACAATTAGTTCGAGGTGAGGTGAGTACATGCAACTTCAAGTTATCTCTGTTATAAAAATCCACCAGCCCAGCGTTTATAGATAATTTTAGCAGTTCGTTTTTTATGAGTGAGGTTGTGAATTTAGTTAGCATTTGTGAGTTGAGTTAGCATTACTGTCGCGAGGGAAGCATTGCTCTGGATTAGTTTCTGTGTTTGGCGTGCTTAATTTGCTAGGGAGGAATTACCAAAGTACATGGAGTTATGTTAACCTGTAATTTCTGTGGTAAGGTAGTTCAGTCATCAAGGGGCTACGTGCTTCATTGTAAACTGCATGGGAATGAGCCACGTTGTTTCTTTCGGTGTAAATATTTAAATATAAATGTAAATATTTTACACATTTCTTTGTCTGTCTCTAAATCTTATTTTGTCTTTATTATGATTAAAAAAGTTTGTTTTGTTCCTGCCCTTTTCAGACACTGAATTTGAGCAGAAACCATAAGGATACTCAAAGGACCTGTGACTCTCAGGAAATGGTGAGATTTCAGGTCATAATCTTTTTTTCTTTTTTTCCGTTAAATTCATTTTCCTTTTTCCCTTTACAATATTGCTGTTTTGTTTTTGTAAACAGCATCAAATGAGAGGGACTGATGAAACAGTTTCAAGACAATGGCAGGAAAAACATGCTGAAGATTGAAACAAACCTTGGCTGGAAATATTTGGTATGTGTTTTACCGTAAATCAAATTGTTGAAAAACATTCAGCTACACTGCAACACAGGGAAACTTGATTTGCACTTATTTTGTTACTTTAATTTCTTGTCTCATTATTTTTGTCAGTTATTATTGTTTATGGTGTATGCCCTTCTTGTTTTCTTTCTGAATGCAGAAGGTATCTAGCCAGTCCACAATGAAAGCTTCGTTGCACCCCATGAGTCTTCTGGCAGAAATGATGGCACCTGTATTCTTTGGTTTCCCTAAACATCACACCCTGCCTGTTTATAGGAGGCTCTTCAATTAAGTCTGCACCCAAAGATTCAATAAGAGGTAAGCAGTGGTATTATTCAAGTTTTGCTAAAGAAAGATGGACAGGAGACACTAATCTTAATCGGCCGAGCTCAGGTTCATGTCCAGGTGAGCAGTTTCATACGCTATAAAATGTAGATTGAATGATAGGTCTCATCACCATGCATTCAGCCATTAACTTCAAGTTCTATGATAAATCAATAGGAAACTTAAATACGTTTTCCAACAAATTATGATTGTGACTAGGGCTACGTTGTCTATGTATCACTTTTACATAAGTAGCAGGGCTCTAGAGTGCGACCAAATTTTTCAGTGGTGCGACTAAAAAAAAATATTTTCAGGTAACAAAAAAAAAGAAATCCCTGCAACTCTCCATGTGGTCAACAACAGACACACATTATGCCCTATCGCGGACTAAACCAATCAGAGATAGTCAGGGGCGAGACCTCTCTGATTGGCCGTGGTCCAGTTGAAAGTGCAGGTGGAAGTGAGAGGTGAGTAGCTTGAATAAAGCGATATCAATTCATTAACGGATTCCACACAAAGACGTAAACACAGAGCGGACCCGACGCATCAGAATCAGATTTTGATGCGCTCAAATTTATGCCCCGGCCCCCTAGTATTCCCATTCACTGGCTATTGACCACAAAACAAAATCACGGTCAATCTCAAAAATGGCTTGTTTGTCGTAATTATGCTTTTAGATATATGTTTGTCTCATTTACAGTAAAAAAAAAAACAGCCCAGGTTGCATTTTGACAATAGCTATCCTTTAAGAACTGTATATTTTACACTTAAGAAATCATTTATCATTAGATCTGTTTTTGGCAGCACGTTTTGTTCATTTCTGTGCATTTTGCTCAAGCACTGATCAAACTTTGTCCATTTTTTGCTGCAGAGGGGATCCTGCCAGTCCAAAGTGAACTCCTGATGGACATTGAAGTACTCCTGCAGAGCTTGTATCTTCGACACCATGCGCATTAGAAACTCCACTGAGTCCTTTCCTTCACCAAGGCAGGACCCAGTGACTCATTACTGTTGATAGGTCAGGGGCAGGTAATATTTTGTTTCATGTTTATTCATTCCTCCATGGATTACCAGCCACACACATGCTGTATTCTCAAGATCTATGCTGTTTTGTAGGAATAGAGAAAATGATATGTTTAGTCTGTTTTCAAATGGTATGTCATATTTTCTCATTGTTTATCAGTAATATTCACTACCTTGGTTATATATAAGCATCTTTAGGTTTTTCTATATTTAGCGGTTGCAAATGTAAAATGTACGGTAAACCATTTATGTTCCTCATATTGTACTGTATTTTTAGCGGTAAAATACCGGCAGCTGTGGTTGCCAGGAATTTACCGTAAAATGTATCTGGTCAAAATAAAATGCTGTAATTTGTTATACAATTTCACTGTGTTTTTTACTGTCAAAGGTTTTAATAAGGTTTAACATATTTCTGTTATTTTTACAGTTATTTACAATAATAGGGTCTATCCTATTACTGTTAAATTAACAACAAATTACTGTAAATATTATTGTATTATAACTTTTTTTTACTGCAAATATCCGTAAAAAGCTATGGAAAGTTGCATTTTTTACATTAAATTGCTGTATAACTGACAAATATATTTGGTTTTTTCTATCATGATTTTGGTAAAATAATACGTTGTCTACCTTAAAATTTAGGGTTACAAAACCAGTATACCGTATTGTCTTTTACAGATTCAACATTTTTTTCACGGTATATTCCTGGCAACCACAGCTGCCGGTATTTTACCGTACATTTGACAGTTTTTTTTTTACAGTGTGGGATTATTTTTGTTATTACTGATTATTTTGGCGAAGTATGAATTTCTTGAATTCCTTAGTGTATTATTGTAAATTTTAAGTTGCTTGCAAAGTATTTGATGGTTGATTGCATTTTTATTTTTCCTCCATCTCCTTTCTGCTGCCCTGCAATTTCTTTTGAGTTTTTTGACTTCTTCGTTTCTCCAGGGTGATACACGGTTTACGTTAATCTTTTTGGTGGTGAGTGGAGCAACGGAGTCAAGGCTTTTCTTCAGTTTGAGGTTAAAATGATTAAAAATAAAATCACAGGGTGCAGGTAAAATCACAGGGGGGCATTCGTCTAAAACCCTGGTAAAATTTGCAGCCACTTCAGAGGTTAGATAGCGCCTCCTCACAGTTCGCACCGAGGTCTCCCGCTGAATAAAACCGGTGATGTTAAAAAACACACAGTAGTGGTCAGAGACAGCCAAGTCAACAACAGAGGACACACTGGTGGACAGCCCATGGGTGATGACCAGGTCCAGAGTGTGTCCTCTGTTGTGAGTCGGCTGCGTGACATGCTGGGTAAAATCCATACAATGAAGTATAAGAATAAGTTTCTATAACACATTTGTCAAAGGTTACTTAATTTCTACTGTGTTTCAAAGTGATGCTTTGTAGTTTAGGAAAGAGTTTTGTGTGTTTGCTTAAGGTCAAACTATATGTGAAGTTTACAAAGTTCTTTAACCTCCTAAGGCCCGAACTCTTCCACGACATGCATTTCTAATTTCTCTTTGATATTTGGGCATATTGGGGCCCGATGAATGTAAAAACAAAGAATTTCCAGATTTTTTTTTTTACCTTATTTTTGTTTTTAAGACAAATATGAGACACAAATGAGGATATTCATTTAAAATTTTGATAGAACAGTAGCAGTATAATGTCCTCGTAAGTGGATATCAGCCCATGTAGAGCAAAATTGAGTATTTTGGTCAGAATAACCAAAAATGTGATGTCCACATATGTGGACGGCAGGCCCTAGGAGGTTAAGTTAAAGTACATCTGTATTAAGAGTGAAGCTCATTACAGTATACAGTATACAGTAACAATAATCCCAAAGTAATACTTTAGTTACATATAATAAGTTACAAATTTAAAGAAGTATTTTGAAATTTAAACATAATGCATTGACTGACATTTAACTAGACTAACAAGATGGTTGACAACGATCATGAAGAGCACTGTGCTGTTCCACTTACTGAAGCAGAAGAAAATGATGCTGAGCAACTTACAAAACGGCAGACCGTTTGTAAAAGCGAAAGAGTAAGAACTAACTGAAAAGGGTAAAAAGCTTCAAGAGAAGAAACTTGAAAACCTCCAATACAGATATGCAGTTGTTTTTGGAAAATGGAGATATGAAGCAAGATTGAGCAAAGTAATATTAAGAAAAGAAGTTTCAGAGAACGAATTGAATGACCTGATTAACAACGCAAATGTCACCTGCAAAGATGTACAAACCATTTATGAACAAATACACCAAATACAAACCCCTGCTGCAGATGCAAGGCACAAAATAGATGCATGTACATCACTTTCCTTATTCATTGTTAAAAGAGCTGAAAAACAGCCAAAGGCCCGATGTTGGGCTGTGCTTAGGATCTGAAAGTATTAAAGCAAGGTCAAAATCACGAAGGTCTAAAAGTGGTTCAGGTCAGTCATACTCACAAACAATCGAAGCAATGGAAGCAGAGGTTGAAGTAGCTGCATTTCAAGAAATATTAGCAGTCATGGAGGAGCAAGAAAGGGAAGCTGCTGAACTACAATAATTGGAACATGAAAACTTGGAAAGGCAGCAAGCAATGGAAAAGCAGTGCAGAGAGATCGAACGCTTGGAAGAGGTTAAAAAATTGAATGCTACAAGAGCTAAAGCAAAAGTTTATGAGGAAGCTGAAAGAACTGGCATGTTCGGCAACAAAAGTCCCCTTAAGCTCCTTAATAAACAATTCGTAGGAACACACAGGAATTGGCCGAGACAGTAAATAAGCTTCTCCCCATGTCAAAGCAGAAACCCTCCGCAACAACAGTCCTCTCCTGAAAATGCTTTCAACATAGGGGACACAGTATCACAGAAAGCAGCCCCCATAAAAGTCAGGGCAGCCGGCACCGCCCCTCTGAGCTTTGGCAGGAGAGGCAGGGGCTGCAGCAGGGGAGAGGACAGTGGATAATTTTGACTTAATCGATTCAACTACCTGAGCAACACAGTCGAGCCTGTGAGTCATGAACACAGCTTGGGCTCCAACGAATTGCAGGGCAGCTGTGTGTTCTCTTAAAAGGCACCCCTGCTTATCCAGTGCTGTTCTGACCAGGTCTGCTGACAGATGGATAGATTATATAGTCAAGTTTTAGCAAACAGCATGTGTAGGACTCAAGTGCCAGACACAGGCAGGACAGAGAGCAGTGGAGTGCAGTTTGAGATTCTTCATTCACTTCGAGAACTTGAACATGAATTAACTTAGGTGAGCTCTACTCACTTTAAAGAAAAGTAAACATAGAAACAAATTTTACTAAAACACAAGGCTGAGCTCAACTGAATCCAATTAAAATGGAGAGAGACAGACATGAGGAGCGGAGGATGGTAACAAGAGACCAGGAGAGATCTGTGAGAGGAGATTACAAGTTAGACTGGGCAGAGAATCCAGGAGATGAGTTAGATAATATTATCCAGAGGATTATCACGAGAAAACCTTACTTGAGATCCAAGCTAGTGGGGAAGGGGAGGATGCCAGAAAACCTTGAACCCATGAGGCAGCTGGTGGTGGGTGGACAGGCAGGTGAGCATGGGAAGGCACTGAAGAGCGGCGACAATAATCCAGGAGGTGAGTAATGATCCTGAGTAGCAGCAGAGGAAACAGCGTTCATGAGAAGTATGAAATTTCTCCTTGAAAAAATATTAGAAATAACTGAAATGGTTTTATTTTGGACCCTTTCCCCTCAATGCCTCACGCCGCGCCCGGGAACTGTCCCAGCGCTGTCAGCCTCGGCTGTTCCCACCACTCTGTCAGCCACTTTCACTTGGCCTGCTTCTTCAGTTCCCTCCATTTGGCTGCTCTCTCCTGGATCTTCTGACCCTCCAGAGAAAGCCTTGCCATCACTTGAGCCATTCACAGGTGAGCTAGGGCACATGTCCACAATGTATGCATGTTTTTAAGCAGTTACAGAAAACAAATGCCACTGACTTTGGTCATACATCAGATTTTTATCTTTAATAGTTTTTTAGAGCATCATGTTCAAACACTGTCTCAGATATCAGTGCAGCATTTTATAACCGAACCAATGAAAGAGTGAGCTGTGAGTAGGAGATCGCTGTGAAGCAGAAGCTCCGCCCTCTGGGAGTCATTCCGAATAACAGTTAGTAGTTGAGCCCCGGTAGCCAAACCGAACGTTCCTCCTGCTGGTTCGTCTAAATTTTCGCTTCTTTGTTCTTTTTGTGTTTGGTCCAAACCGTTCGACACGGCTCACTGTGGAGAGAGCGAAAGAAGAGCGCTTACCTCGAAAAGTTTGCTTTGACGAGAAAGAGCGGGTCCAGTTATACTGCGGATTGGCGGCGCGGTCTTTAACTTAAAGCAGCTCCAAACAAACCTAGAAAACTAGTGAGGTATTTGCAAAGGGCGCAGTGGATGAGCAGCTTCTCTGTCATATTTCAAAGTTTGTTAGATAGCAGCAGACTGTAAAAGTATTCAGCATTACATAAAAGACGCAAAAAAGGCATGAATCCTTAATGAGAACTCCGGGGAGTGAGCAGACTCTCCAGACTTGTGCACTGCGCAATAAAGTGGGACTGAGTTCCAGGCAGAAAGCTGGAGAGCAAGACGTATATGGACTGATTGGCTGTGTGCACGCTGCCCTGGTGTGATGCTCATTTGGTTCTGTTTGAGTGAAAATGAAACTTTGGGACAGTTTGTCCCACTGGACCCGAATTTGGGACAGTTTAACGGCTTTTGCGGTCAAGCTTTAGCCGTGGACATTTTTTTTCTTCCTCAAACAAGAGGCAGTTGATGTCGTCGCATATCAATATGAAATGGATTATTATCAGTTTGTTTTCTTGGAAATAAATTCAGTTAAAGCTTTGAGAGCGGGAGTATGAAGCCAGTGAATATTGAGTATTGATCTTACGTGGATATAAAGTGCACAAATTCTCTTTGCTTTTCCTTGAAAACCCTGGTTCGGGGAATTCTCTCTGCGGGTCACAGTGCGCTCAGAGCTCAAAGAAGAGACGCGGATGTTCGCTGGGGCGCAGCGTGCAGCGCCGCTGCACATGGAGCGCTCGGGGCGGCCGCCGCTGATGTTGCTCGGTCTGCTACTCCAAATCTGTTCCGCTGTTACCACTGATCGCATCAACTCCGACCGGTACGCGGTCTACTGGAACAGCTCCAACCCTAGGTAAGACCCAGACTGGGCTTTTACACAGAGTGGGTATTGAGTAGAACACGGGAAGTACCAGAAATCATCATTAAAGGAGGGAAAATAAATGGGACTCAATATTATAATGATCCTTTGCGCATTCGGTGGACATAGTTTGTAAAAACAAACAAACAAAACAAAACGCTTATTTATACCAAATGTTAGCTTTGTTAATGAAAGCGAGTAGCAGCAAAATGGCAGGGCTGCATGAACTGTCCGAGGTCACACAGCCAGAAAGTGTGTCCTTTATTCGCATCTGAAAACTTTCTAGGGCTGTAACAGAAACGTTTGTCAAAAGGGAGCAAAAACGGTTAGAATCGTAAAATTTGTCTCAAACAAATGAGACTGTTCACGAGATCAAGATTTTTAATAAATAAACCGCAGGTGCGCTTTCAACATCCATACTAGCATCATCCAACATCCATTCTCCTAGTCTTCTGACAGAGAGCACAATGCCAAATGAGCTACATAAAATATATATCAAATAATTCGTGTATGCTGAGCTGATAAACTAAAGGAATTTTGTAGAATGTGCACTTGTAATTTCTAGTTTAAACGACTGTCCATGGACCTTAATATAAATTCTGTTGCCGCAATGTCAGCAAAATCAAAGAAAAAACGTAAAAAAAAATGCCAGTGAAAGCTATTCTCGGTTCAAGGGGTCTCTAAATTTCCTTGTTTTTGTTTTTTCAATTTTTAGTTTACAGGGGAATCAAACCATTTGAATCTGCAATAACAAGATGTGTTCTGTGTTCTGCTGAGTAATCAGCAGCTGTTTTGTTAATGGTGATCTTTTCTTCTGCAGGATTATACGGACCTCTTAGACCTCTTTCGCTTTTCAGCAGTTGGTTGGACAAAATATCTGAACATATGAAATGTTTTAAACATTTTCTGACATTTATTAACAGCATGATTCATGATAATTGTTGTCAGTATAACTTTTTTTCAATCAGTCATTCCTCAATGAAAAACAAGAGAAGAGAAACAAGAGAATCCACTGCAGCTTTGCGGTTGACAAGTTAAAGTTGACACCTTGTAATCCAAATACTGGATTACAGTAAACATGATAACCAAACAACTGAAATTTTGGTCAGTATTTAACAATTTTGTTTTAAAGATGTGAGTAATGATAGGGGTATTATAAAAGTCTGCCTGTGTCAAAAACAATTTTGATCTAAATACAAGTCTAAATAATCACAGTTTCTGTTTTCAGCTCCTTTGATGTTTTTGCTTTCACACACGAAATTACATGTGAACTCAAATCTTAATGTGCTTTGCACTGATGGTTGTACAAAAATTACATTTGGCAAAGTAAATTTGTTATATAATTTAAAGTTTTGAAAAAAATATATGGACTGAATAACTTAAAATGAAAGTTGCAGACAGTGAAATGTCTTTCTCTGAGAAAGGTCACATAACCCTAATGTTAGAAATAACTGCAGCTACCACAAAATACAGACAAAGAAAAGAAACAGAGATCCTAAATGAATGTGTTAAATGTCCAGAGTGGTAAAACTGACCCTGATTTGACTAACTGTGGAATCATTTCTCAAGTTGTTTTTCAGTAACATTTTCAAGACATGTGCCTGGCAGCAGAGCATTGATGACTGTCCATTCTGTCTTCTGATTGGCTAAATGGTATCTGAACAAACCAATAGCAACGTGCAGTGTTCGCAAATCATTGTAATATTTTAGGGATTTATTATTTTCATTTTGAGGTGTAAGAGAAAGCAAAATGTTCAGATTTTACTTTTGTAAATTAAAAAATGAAGAGTTTAAGAGATGCTGAACAGAAATGTTATTGAAGAGGAAACATGTCTCACATTTCAGTTCTCAAAGAGAGCCTGTAGCAGGAAAAGCTCTTAGATTCCAGCCTCATAACACGTTTCCATATGCACATGCTGTTTGCATCTGGAGGACCATATCTCAGGTTTCCAAGTGCATGATCTGTGCTTTAGTGTCCTTATAGTATTCCTCTAATAACTGAGGAGTAATATTCCAGTTTGGCCAGTTTATTATAATTTATGCTTTCACTTGAATACCAAAATATTTTAAGTGATTCCTTTAATTTGAAAGCTCTCAAAGCATACAGTTCTGTGAATTTAACTTTGATCTAAATATCACTTAAACAGTTGAGGTGTAACAGTAAACATGATACCTGGGAGACAAGGTTGGCCAATGACAATATGGCGTGTTCACACTGCAGAGAAAGATTTCAGTGATGATGGAAAATTACAGAACAAAACGCCTTCACTTCTTTCTTTGTAGAAGGGAATTTATGACATGTACAAATATGTGCACTTTTCCCACATGTTCCAGATATGATTGAAATTTTACAGAGTTGATACTCTGGCATGTTTTGGGGAATCGCAGCTCTGCTGAGCCAAAAATGACATCAAGGCTTTTGTTCAGTTTTTTGAAAAGACATCCCCAAAAGTTCCACATCTTGGGGGCAAGAATCTGAAAATGTTTGAGAAATTTCCACAATTTTATAGGAAAAAATAAGAAAATATTCCTCATCATTTCCTCTCTTGGCTCTTTTGGTCATTAATAACGAAGTGTTTTCATCTCCAAATATCATTCGTTATCAAACTTTTAGTTTTTTAGAAGATTAAGTCATATTTTCTGTTCTTACAGAAAATCTGACATTCATTTGCTAAGGTAATCAGAGGAATATGTGTGCTAACATTTGTACTAGTAATTTACTAACAGTTCACGTTATTAATCTCCTTTTTGGTTTTTCTTTCAATTAATTTTTTGTAAATTAAAATATCAAAACAAATGTCCAGTGCAACCTTGTTGATGTCTTTTCATCCATTCACAATTCCAAAATCACAAATATTCAGTTTACAATTACATGACACAAAGACAGGAGAACAAAGAAAAACAGGAAATTGTGTCATCTGAGAGGCTGGAATACTACAATATTCAGTCTTTACTGGCTAAAAACCGATCGAAATAATCAAATACTTTTTTGTCAACTGATAAGTAAACTTTTTTCATCAAATAACATTTGCCGAACGTCCCGTGGTGTAATTAGTATGCGACACGAACGCTAAAACAAAAGTGAACATCGAGGCGACGACATACCTGCTGCTCAGTCTGTGACTTTTTGTCAGACTTGGGGACAACTGTGGGCTTTTTGTAGCCATTTCCCTCAATGCCGGGTTTCAAAAATGTCATTTCACTTCAGCTCTCATGACTCATCAAGTGACGCTACTGATTAGTCAGTTGGTGGCATGTAGTCTGACGACGTCACATTTATTATCTACCTTAAGACCTGGATGACCTCAAATTCCCTGCTTCTAAATTCAGAAAAAACTGAGATTATTGTACTTGGGCCTTAAACATGGTATCTAACTAGATACTGACTTTAAGTGAGATTACTTTGACCTCCAGTAACACTGAGGAATCTTGGAGTCATTTCATGTATTATCATGAAGATATGTCCTCTAGCTGACCAAGCGACTATTTTTTTTAACCACTCACAACAAGCCAAGGGAATGTTCATTTTCCTTTGGCAAGCAACAGTTGCCAGGCAGTCGCCAATTGGCCTCTATGCCTGTGTGACAGAGGCCTAAGTTCAGAATCAGAAATGGAGCATGTGGAGTGAATGGGCGACCAACTCTGACGGGGGGGGCTCAGATCACAAAAAACCCCAAAAAACCCACATATGTGACCTTCTTGAATAAACCTGTACACTGTTCAACCTTTACAGGCTACATAACAAATTTAAGAATAAAGAACCTGCTTTAAATGGCATCATGATACAGTTTGCATAATTACAACCATACACTCACTATGGAATTAGTAAGTGAGGGCAGCTAGAAGAGGAGTGGAAAGACAGTTGGTCCAGATGACATACCTGTGATGTGAAGAGCTCTAGGAAAGAGGGCAGTTGGCTTTTTAACTAGATTAAGACAGTCCAGGAGAGTGAGAGGATCCCTGACGAATGTACTGCTATAGAGTTTCAGAACAAGGATGATGTGAAAAGCTATAGTAACTACAGATGCATAAAGCAACTTGGAGTTAGTATCTTTTCCAAGGATATTTGGCATGCAGGGATCGAACCACCAACCTTCCTATTAGTAGATGACCTGCTCTACCTCCTCAGTTACAGAGAGGTGACTGTCGTATAGTTTCACGTGGAGAGAGAACAAGAACTGTGGCCACCTACTTGTGTTTAAATAGTGTCTATATGACATGAGGGGTACTTCTGAAAGTCTGACCTGTGAAGGATCATAAGCTCCAAAAATAATGTCATTGTCAATCATGCTAGTTACCTTGATTGCTGTAGAAGCACTAAAATACTGAACCATTAACTTGAGCTGCAGTAACTTATTGGCAATGTTGGTCTTTAAACATTTCTTTAACAAATGTAAAGTTGTAAAAATGTATCAGTACACGCTTTTTCAACAACAGTATTCAGCTGATGAGGTGCAGTCACCAGGATCCCCAAAGCTCATCAATAACACCCATGCTGCCTATGTTTATTATTATAAAAAATATTATAAATAAAGGCAATTATTATTAATATGAGGTGTTTAGTACAATCAGTATTATAAATTAAGATATGTTGAAAGAGGAAAAATGAATAATCTCAAGATTAATCCATTAACGTTGTTGCTGGATAAGGCGAGAGACAAGCTCCTCTTGTTAAACATAGAATATAACTGCTATGAAACTTTAGATGCTAGTTCAACCTGACTTAATAGTTGTAATTTTTAGTCTGTTGTGTTCTCAGCTCACTGAATCATTTTGTGTAGATTTGCTGCAGTTTTCTGTAACCACACTCTCTCCTCATACTGATGTGAATAGGCGATATGGCCTAAAATCCATATCACGGTATAATTTGAAGCATGTGTGGTAACGATATATATCCCGATATATTTTCTTCTGTATAACGTATTTTACACACTATAAGGCACACTTAAAATCCTTTAATTTTCTCAAAAATCGACAGTGTGCCTTATGTATGAATTCTGGTTGTGCTTACTGACCTCGAACCAATTTTATGTAGTAAACGGTGCGTAGAAATCTGTCAAAAATGTTTTAGTACGACTCTGGTAAGCTATGAAGGCGCACCGCTTGATGGATTGCCGGAGCATTACATCTCCCGTAGTCAAGAGCCTTGCGGAGTAATCTGGGTCCAAAACTCCGTCCGCTTCAGGTTCCAAAGTCAAACGAACACTGCGGCATCACTGAGAGTTAAAAACTGTCTAAATTCTTTCATCTTTAATAAAATGATCAGCGTTGCTGCTTTACCAGGTGTAACAATTAAGTTTAACATCCAGGCATCCATGAAAACAGGATTTATTAAATTCAACGGAGTTGGAAGTTAGCAGGAAGTTAACTCACTAGTTTCCACCTAAACATGATATAGCATGTTCTGACTGAGAAATTAAACAGCAGTGACTTTTGTAGGGTTACTGAAGTCGGACTAGCTGGTATATAATTATGTCCTACGTGATCGCTAGCAAAACAGCTACATTAGCATAACATTAGCACAGTGAAGCTGAAGGATGAACGCTAACTTTTTTCCACTTGATAAAAGTTAACATGAGGGTTTCTGGTGGTTAGGGACAAATGCAATTGCATGGCAGGATGCTATATACGGACCAAACTACCACCAAAACAGGCGCAGCTTGATGACACCATCAACATGCGCTATCGCGGTAGAGCGGTATAGTGAAAATCTCTACCGTTGGCCAAATTTATATAGTTTCTACCGTTTACCGTTTATACCGCCCACCCCTAGTGGAAAGCACTTTCAGTGCTCAATTAGAGTAAAAAAGGCATAGATTATCTGAGCACCAAGGTTCTCCTTTCCTTAATTCACATGAATACTCCCTCATATTTTTTTTCATGTTAGGTTTTCCATCAAGGTCAAGAACATGTTTGGATTTTTTTGTTTTGTTCTTTTTTTGGACTTTTTGACCAGAAGTGTCTAAGAAGTCACAGGAGGAGAAGCTTTTTTATTTGTAAATGTTTACATGTGGATATCTGGGACTATGTCCCACTATGTCTAACAACTTCGTCATCACCTTTTCACTTGTCAATGTCTCACCTAATTAAATGGCTTTTTGTGCTTTAGTAGAAAAACTACATAGATTTTTCCAGTTTGTTGCCTGTTGGTCCTCCTCTCTGCCTGGTGGAGGAGAAAGGGGAGGTTTTGTTCAGAGAAACAGAAATTTATTTCTGCAGCAGCCATTTTCTTTTGTCACTTAAATCTGGGCTCAGCCCCTTTTCCTCTCCTTGTCTCCCCTAACCCCCCAGTGTCCAGGAGGGGGACGGCGGCAGAAATATATTTTCCATAATGAGTAAAACTGCAAACTTTCCCAAACTCCATTCTTAATCAGTAGTAAGCTCAGCATATTTTACAAATTCAGTAAAATAGAACCGGGGAATCTGCAGATCATGTTTTGGTTTTCAGTTTTTGACAATTCCCTCAAAATTCAGCCGGACACATAGGTGGGGGTCATGTTGCTTGGAACACTAGAAAATTAGTGTAGGTTTAAAAAGGTTTAGAATTAACAAAATAAAATCCCAAAACTTCAGAATACTGGAATATGTGGACATATTCAATATGCTACCAAAGGTACCAAGCTTCTTATTCTGTTCTCTGCATAAATCAAGGCTCCGAAATGGAGACTGTAATTGTAAAATATTTTAAAATTTGACAGAAGATTTTATTTAACATATATTTAAGACTAATCACATGCCAAACATTACAAATGTAAATGCTGAATTTAAATTGTTCGAAATCATCACTCACATCAAGGTGCTGGATTCTGTTCCTTGTTCACCATTCAGAGTCTAGGATGCTTAAGCTTTAAGTCTGGTCTTCTGCGTTTCAGCTTGCAGAAACATTTAATGTTACAACAGAGACTGACAAATTGATAGTACAGCTTTGTTTAGACTTCTATCTTTGCAAAGTGCTTTGCTAATTCAAATTAAATGAAAAAAGTGGCTTCCGTGAAGAAAAAGTAATGTAAATACACTGAAAAGGTCAGTATTGAAGCCACGGTGCAGTCTAAAGTGATGTCGCTTAATGAGATGGTGTCAGTACAATGGGTCTCATTTGGCGCTTTATAGGTACTTTTTCATCTTCAGTAAAGGTTGGGGTTGTGTTGCTGTTTGTCAGACAGATGTGTATTTTACCTCAAAAATCATTTGTTGTACTTAAACATTTTAGTTACACTCAGTTTTTAATTTCATCAGTGGACACTTCTCTGCAAAGGTCTAGTTAGACCCATCCTACATCGGGGTCTAACTAGACCTTTGCAACATGAAAGATTAAAGCCTGGTGTTTGGAGCCCTAATAATAAAAACATTGTCGTTTGTTTTGTATGCCAGGAAATTGGCATACTTCTTCCAGGTTAATGTTGAGGTCTGTCAGCAGTGATGAGAGCGTTGCCAACTGTCCATGCAGCAGGAAACATGCCTCAGTTTTTTTTTTCTCTCTTTTGGTTGGTTGGTTGTGTGGACCAATGGCATGGTAGTGTGGCGTCAGCAGGGAGAGGCTTCTGTCAACTGCTCCTCCAGTTATTTTTACATTCTATCCTCTTTGTGTCTCAGCACTTCATCATGCTTTCTGCTCCCAGCTCATGCATTTTAATGTCTGACCCATATTTCATAGGATCTGTGCGCGCGCGCACACACACACACACACACACACACACACACACACACACACACACACACACACACACACACAGACGCACCAGAGAAACTTTGAAGTCCTGGCTTGGGAAAAAAAGAAACAAGGTTGTGGGTGAAGAGCTGCAACCTTTCACTGTTGCTGATTAAATTTACACTGAAAAGCAGCAGAAAAACAGTGGATCAGGTTCAGATCTGGAGACAAGCAACCAAAACTGAAGATTTTGGCTTTAATTGCATCATTACTTAACAGCAAATGGGTTGTAGAAAATTTTTTTAAGAAGCAGATGAGTTTCATCTCTGTTTCTGGCGGATGACTCGGTGGATGAGAGTCCTATCCTGTAACATGATTTACACATTCTGTCTTTGTGTATGAGCATTTACAAGAGAAAAAAATCCAATCTTGTGTTTTTACCAGTCAGGATACCAAAAAAGTTCTTATTTTAAATAAATGAAAAATCATCAGGTAGCATAGGATTATTTTTTACTGAAGGGAGAATTCCTTGGCATCAGTCTCTCATTCGGCTCGTTGAGGATTATCTACTTTTATATTGCACTGTGTTTCATGTTAGTGGAACAGAACAGGCCGCCGCTTGATATCTGTTGGATAGGAAAATCTAATCACTACTACCATTAAAATTAATCTTAAAAAATATTTCTATAAAATCAAATGAAACATGAATGACTACTCCAAAGAGAGAAAATCTGGCATTTGTGTAATGCAGAAATTGTTTCTGTAAATCCAATAGTACAAAATATTTTTGAGCTGAAGAATTTCTCTAAATATTTCCAAATAAATAGTTCAAATAATTTTCCCTAGCCTGGCAGATGCTCATAAATTCAAAAATAAAACTACATTTGATTTTGATAAAGTAAAAAATAAATCCTCCTTCAAAACGTCAGTTGAGAATTCAAGTTATTTCAATAGCTTTCATTTGTATTTATCTCCATGTCAGGTTTGGCTATGTTGCAAGTATGATATGACCCAATAGCACAACTAAGAGACAAAAGGATTAACTAAAGTAGGCGGTTTTATTGCTTATTTTGCTGACTCAAAAAATTCAGGCCAGGGGAAAAGTAAAAGAAAATTACAAGTAAAACACGGGAACACACAGTGTGAGGGAAGGACATGCGACTGACGAGGAAGGCTGAGGGTGCGCTTTAATAGTCAGTTTTGCTTAGGAAGGTTCCTCACTGAGAGACATGACCCAGATGTATCTGTGTGCCAGCCATAATAAGAGCTCTTCCAGTTATCCAAATGCTAAGGAAAGGTGCTTCAGTGCTTCCTTTAGCATAGGATACACTGGACCATCCTTTATGAAAGAGAAGGACAACACGCCGTCCCATAATTCATTGCAACAGACCATGTGACCATACGTGAAAACAATCGACATAATAAACAAAGTTGCATTGATCAAGTAAATTTTTAATTGTAACTGCATTTTCTATTTTTCTATTTCTATTCGTGCCATAACCTGTTGACATATTTAGAATTTTTAACAAAAGTTTGTTAAACTCACAGCTGAATTCTGAACAACACACTGCTGGAATAAAAACTGCATCTTGTTGTTTGCCTTGCATGAAGAATGTATGAATGCTATATGAGCTCAAGATTATGATCTATATTAACTGATAAAAAATGTAAAGGTGCAGTAAAATCAATGTTCATTAGTAATAGTTGCTGTGTTCCAGTCTTTAAGATTAATTTGTACTTCAGGACAGCTGGGATAAGTGATTTCTATTACTGCAGTCATAGAAATCCTAAACAGGGAGGAGGAAAGGAGTTGCACTGGATCACAGCAGTAAAATATAAGAAGTGGATTTAGATGGCTTACATTTTGTAGGCTATTTTATAGGCTAGATTTGATATTGTGATTGTGATGCTGTAATTTCACTTTATTATATTTATATAATTTATATTTATTTATAATTGTACTTTACTAACAATGCATTTTAATTTGTTTGCAAAAATGCAGCCAGTTCACTTCAGTAAAGAGAGAGTGTGAATTAGGCTACGTTCACACTGCAGGCGAAAGCGCATCAAATCCGACTTTTTTGACCCTATGCGACCCGTATCCGATCATGGTATGACAGTGTGAACAACACAAATCTGATATTTTCAAATCCGACCTAGGTCACTTTCGTATGTGGTACTGAATCCGATACATATCTGATGTTTTAGAAAGCAACTGCTGTTTGAATGGTCATGTCGCATTAAATCCGTCTTTTACGTCACTGACTACAAGACAGACGCCAATTATCAGCACCGGAGAAGCGCCCGAGGACGCTTCCTGGCCATCCCGTGTAGATGTTAGTGAAACTGTTGGGAAGACAACGTTGGAGAAACGTGAACATTTTAATTGTACTGTATAATCTGCATATTCTGACTGAAATCTGCAACTATCCTTTGAAGCACCACTCCTCTCTAAAACAGCAATAAGGATCATTATTAGGCCATATGTAAATAACTTTATAACTTAAAGCAAAATTGGGAAACGTAAAGTCCGAAACAAGTCTTTATATTAAGGGCTATCAGTCAAACAATACTGTTTGGTCTGGGTCTAAACAGAGCGCGTTGTGTGTGACGTCTTCTTTTGCGCATGCGGACCGCTTTGAGGGTTCACACTAGAGCGCGTTTCCTGTCACATTTTATTTGTAGTGTGAACAAGCAGACAAAAAAATCGGATTTGATTGAGCATTAAGACCTGCAGTGTGAACATAGCCTATGTAGCTCAAAAATCAGTAGACTCCAGGAGAAGCATGAGGGAGAGCGCTGCAGTCGTGCTAACCAAAATAATGCAGCGCAAACTCCGGTTTCATGCAAGTGTTAATTTCTAAAAACTACACAGCAATTCAGATAAAGGACAGGAAGCTGGAGGAGAATGAATATGCTTAAGTCTTCTGATAGAAGTCACTGAGCACTGTGAAGGGTTGTGAGGATCAGGACTCAGGTGCTGTGCAAGACTTATCCAGGTGAGAGCTGCATTGTTACAAACTGTTCTATTATGTAAATCTGAAATAGTTAGTAAATATGGTCCTAAAGAAATAGGATGTACTTTTGGAATGCACCCTGAGACATTAATATATAGAGGAGGTGATTAGGGCAGAGTGGACACACTTAGGACACACACTGGGACTGAAGGATATGGTGATGACAGACTGGAGAGAAAAAGGGACAAAATGCAGAGAAATGAACATGGGAATAGAAACTGAGACAAAACAAAGACATGACTACATTTTCATCTTCAGATCCATCGTAAAATGCATAAGTAAGTTCATATTGATTTATCTAGAACAAAGACAAAAAAGGGGATGAGGATGTTATCGAGTTATGGTTGAGCTTGGTTAAACATAAACTCTGAACTATATTACTGGATTTTTAGGATTCTATGACCTTTTCTTTTTATCAGGTCAAAGTCTCGACTGACCTGATATGAAATCACTTTTTCTTTAAAATAATATAAAATTAAATCAATCCAACTGAGGAGAACTGATAGAAACTCATTAGGTTTTCCTGAAGTATCAATTATATACAGAAGATCTTTTCCAAGGTTACAAGTGGTCTTACAACCTCTGACAGTGGACCTGTCTGTCTTTGCCCTGTAAGACATTAGTGCAACATTCCACACTGTTAACCAAAATATTTTATTACAGAGATTAGAGCATGCTGTGGGTATTAACGGTACTGCACTGATGTGATTCAAATTATATCTGTCTAATAGATGGCAATTTGTTAGTGTGTAAAGAGGACCCCCTATTTACACTAAGGTTAATAATGGAGTTTCACAGGGTTCAATGCTATGACCAGTTCTGTTAACATTATACATGCTTCCCTTGGGCAGAATCATTAGAAGGTATAGCATACAATTTCACCGATATGCAGATGACACACAACTTTATCCATCCATGGAGCCAGATAACACACACCAACTAGTTAAACTGCAGTAATGTCTTAAAGACATAAAGAACAGGATGACCTGTAATTTCTTGCTTCTAAATTCAGATAAAACTGAGGTTATTGTACTTGGCCCTAAAAATCTTAGAAACATGGTGTAAAACCTGATAATTACTCTTGATGGCATTATGTTGGCCTCCAGTAACACTGTGAGAAATCTTGGAGTTGTTTTTGACCAAAATATATCTTCAGTGTGCATATTAAACAAATAGTAGAACTGCTTTTTTCATTTGCACAAAATCGCACTGTAAATTGTGCCGAAAGCAAGTCTGGAAATACAATAAACCGGTGCATGCTCAATCTCTGACTGAAAGCGCTAATTCGTCATTCGGCTTTTGTCAGACTAAAGTTTATTGTTAAGAATGTTCTGTTAGCATCTTTATTTTAAAACTGTTTGAAAAGCTAAGCTTTACAACAAGGAGAGATTGAGAATTTCCTTTTAGTTCTCAGTTTATTTGATATTGTCAAAAGTTAGTCAATTTTGTCTGTTCTTCTGTAAAACAAACTAAGATTTATTTTTAGAATTAATATTTTGTTTCTAAGTGGAATTGACAATTTAGTAGTCTGTTTTGTTTGTTCTATTTTGAAACTTAAACGCTGCCTTTTGTGTAGTTTGCAATATTTGCCTATTTATCTGAAAAAGTCTCATGTTCCTTAAGTACATCTACCCTGTTGAACTTATTATGGGAAATAAATATTTAAATCAAAACAAGCTGCTGATTATTTCACATTTTACTTGTGAGCAACGGCACATTTAAATCTTACAAATATAGTTATTTGGCTTATATCGTGATATATATCGTTATCGCCTGAAATGAAAAAAACATATCGTGATATGAAAAAATCTTATATCGCCCAGCTCTACAGACAGGGAATAGTGCCAGGCAAAACAGAAACTGTTAAACTGCTTGAGAGTTGACCACCAACAGTAATTTGCTAATCAAATCTGCAGAGCCATAGTAGTGTCTGCAGTAAAGATCTTTTCATACATTGTATACATTGTACCATAGACAAAGTTGCCTCCATTTTTATAATTTTTTTTATCAATATTTTGTACATTTGTACATTTCAAGCACTCTATTTTTGGAGTGTATTTTTATGTATCTATTGTATTATACATACATATTAAAAGTGAATCTCTGTCCAATAAATGCACTCAGTTTACTTCTTACTCACTATGACCATCATTCATCATTCTCCCCCAGTAATTAAGGTTACCATATGTAATTTTTTTTATTCCAATCCATTCTTCTTTTGCAGCGTTTTAAATAACCTTTATCAGATTTGATGGTTTTGTTACAGACTTTTTAAAAAAGTGCTTTTCTTTTCTTTCACAAATGTGGGGATTGCGTTAAAATGTACAAAACAGTGATGTCATGTTTTGTGACGAGGACCCAGGCAGAGAGAGACTTGATGAATTTAAGAATCTTATGATTTAATAAAGAAATTTTCAGACTTGCACAGAGATGGTAAAATTATGATGACTGATAACGGAGACGGAGACAACAGACGACGAGGACAGGGAGGAACAGGGGTTTAAATGCACCAAGGAGACAGTCAGAGGGAACTCGGGACAACTGGAGACATTTAAGGATGCAGGGACTGACAGAGACAAGGAAGAAGTCTCATCGTGACGAGTAAAGTTTATCTTGCCTGGCTGGGCAGCTCTCTGGGTGCTAAGCACCCCCAAAGCTCTGATCCTAGAATCGCCCCTGGGCTGGACTATTGTAATTCATTATCATCAGGCTGTCGTAAAAACTCCTTGAAAAGCCTTTAGTTGATTCAAAATGACTCAGCAAGAGTAATGACAGAAATCGCTCCCTGTAAAATCTAGTATCAAATTTAAAATCCTTCTCATCAGAGCTCACCCTAATTTGGCCCGAGGGTGAGCTCTTGGTTTTTTTTTCTTCTGGAGTAATATCCATCACCCTGCAGTCAAAGCCAGATATTAGGATATGTTTTTGTTTTAAAAAGCAGCAGCACAAATTAAGTACAAATTAATCAAAAGCTTGCTCCAAATGTATTAAAAATGTAAGAAAAAAATGTATTGAGAAATTTTCTCGATATATCTAGGACGGCTCCAAACACTACCTCCTGTTTGGAGCTGTAAGATGCATATTAAAACCTTGTCAGTATTTTTTTTTTTTTCATTATTGAGCTCTGATTAGATCTGTCTTTCTGGTCATGACTGTTGCAGAGGTTGCAAAGAAAACTGTGTAAAACCAGTGTGATCACTTAGTGTAAAATCAAGTGACCAGTGAATTTAAATAGGGGGAAACGTTGATTTAAAAATTCTCTGGCTCTCTTTCACTGCATGTCTTTTGTCTTGTTTCTTTCCCTTCCCCCCCGAACTGGTCGTGGTAGATAGCTGCTCTGCCCTGAGCCTGGTTCTGCTGAAGGCTTCTTGCCATTTAAAGGAGGTTTCTCCCAGTATTATTGTAAGGGTTTATCTTACAGTCTAAAGAGTCATAAGCTGACTGTTGTTGTGATTTTGCACTAAATAAAACTGAATTGAAAATTGAGTTAAATTTTGCTTGATCAAAAATAATGCAATATCTGTTGAACAAACAGTCAAGTGTGTTGTTTTCACATTTATCTTTGAAAATCAAATATTCTTTTTATATAGGATAGAATATATTTACGATATAGTTTGATAATGAAGGGAAGCCAAATGCACTCTCTTTCCAGTCCCTGTCAGTACTCGTGCTGCAGCATTTTGGATTAACTGGAGGCTTTTCAGGGAGTTTTGGGACATCCTGATAATAACAGTAGTCCAGCCTAGAGGTAATAAGTGCATGAACTAGTTTTTCAGCGTCACTCTGAGACAAGATATTTCTGATTTTAGAGATGTTGTGCAAATGTAAGAAAGCAGTCCTACATATTTTTTTTAATATGTGCATTGCAGGACATATCCTGACATCCAGGTCTTTATATCTTCAAGACATTCCTGCAGTATAACTAACTGGTGTGTGTTATCTGGCTTCATGGATGGATAAAGTTGTGTGTCATCTGCATACCAATGAAAATGTATGCTGTGCCTTCTGATGATACTGCCTAAGGAAAGCATGTATAATATAAACACAATTTGTCCTAGCACAGAACCCTGTGGAACATGTACTCCATTTACATGAACAAATTGGAGCCTATTAGATAGATATGAATCAAACCACTGCAGTGCAGTACCTGTAATACCTACAGCATGCTCTAATCGCTCTAATAGAATATTATGGTCCACAATATAATAGTGGGGCACAAGATACTAGCTGGCAGGGCATCCATGGAGTAATACAACCAAGTGGCTGGCATAGAATACAGGAACATTTGTTCTGAGTTTGACCTGGAAGTCCCAAGGTCCTTACGGTTTCGATGAAGGGAACGCCACGCGTCGCAAAGTCCGAAATCGCTCATGTGCTGTTTAACTATATTTGTGGACTGCCAATTGCACTGAGTTCCTGCTGTATTGAGCTTGTCGATTTCTTCATCCAGTTCAAAGTGAGCAGTCTAGGTCTTCAGAGAGTCACTAAAAAAGCGTGAAAGAATGAGGGGCCATATACACTTACAATACAGAACTTTTTGTTTAGTATACATAATTTAATGTATTCTTAAATTATGTAAGTATAGTTAAAGAGGAAGCGTGTATGCGCTTTTGCGCATGTGTCCTATATGTCTGTATGTGCTGTGAGGCTGTAGTGGATGTGCTGATGCTGAGTGCCTATGTGTGTGATCGTGTAGATGTGGTTCTGATCTAGCATAGCTGGTTGCCGGTGGAGCCTGTGGGCTCGTTGCTGCGGCCCCCTCTGCCCTCTGCACCATGGCTGCTGGGTAACCATCCGGGGGCTCTCAGATGTCTGGGAGCTGGGTGTCTACCATGCCTGCTTCATGTCCTGGGAGGCTATGGTCCACCCACTATGAGTTATTTACATGGAGAAACCTTCTAAACGCAAGCGCGCTCACAGACACAGGTGTGCACACAAGTGTTCACACAGGTGTACAAACAAGTGCATCTGTGCATGATGCACATGTCATGTATTATTAGTACTGTGTGCTACTCAGTAACATTTAATATTTATTATTTACTGTTACTTTTGCATATGTTGGTTGTTGCTGTGGTTTCCCTACTGTTTCCCTTCATTTTTCTTTCTCTTTACAGTCCCCAGTCCTGTCTATTCTGGTTGTAATAACTGAAAAAACCTAATAAAAATCTAATAAACTATGATTATTAAGGGGACCAGTATGGCAAAAACCATAATGGTCCACTTGGGGAAAGTAAATCAAAACGGGACCCGCCCCCTAGGGTGGTTGACAATGACCAAGCTAAGATCCTGTGTGACTTTCAGATACAGACAGACAAACTTGTGATGGCTAACCAACCAAACATAGTCATGGTGGACAAGTAGAGGAAGACATATTGATAGATGTAGCTATACCAAGTGATAGCAACATCAGGAAAAGGGAAAACGACAAGCTCGAGAAGTACCAGGGGCTGAGGGAAGATGCTGTGAAGATGTGTAGGGTGAAACACAGAAACCCCAACCTAGGTCAGTGACTCCAGTAATCTCCCAGGCCTCTGGTACAGGACCTGAGCTTAAATGATAACGACTGCCCGCAGTGCGAGTAAGGAGGTTTTTTTTTTTAAATATATATATATCCTTATGTCATATATCCTAGTGCAAGATGTATCCATCAGAGCATAAATGTCTGGATGTTAGATAGAAAGCACATAGAAAAAGTACTCGTGTGAATGGGTGAACCAGGGAAGTTGTAAAAAGCGCTTTGAGTGCTTAGAGTAGAAAAGCACTTTATAAGAACCTGTCCATTTACCATTTTAGCAAATTGTCACTTTTCAAATTTATTGACTTTCACATTGAGGAACATGATTTCCAAGTATGGTTCTTTTCTATTTCACATTAAAAGCTCAAACATCGATTTTAATTTCCGACTTTTTAAAGGACTACATTCAATTCAGAAAGCACTGTAATCGAAAGCCTCTGCAACAGTGGGAACCAGCATAGAGCAGATATATTTTACTTTCTTGATCTCTGTTTGACATGGATCCGAAGGTGGATTTTAATGAGGAGCATTTGAATTTTAACAGCAGGGTGGGTAGAATGAAGGCGGTAGGTTGGGGGATGGGGAGATATCTAAATCAGTTTTTGTTGGGGTTTTTTTACACAGAATTTCTCTTAATTTTCATGTATAACTTTCCATCCTTCTCCTTCTATATCTTTTAGCTGTCTTGAACATTAATTAATGCCTTTGAGTTTATCTCTGGCCAGTCTGGATCCAGCCTCCTCCAACTCTTCATTTTTATTATTTTCCACTGACACCATTTAGCATTGCCGCAAACAACTTGAAAAAAGTTTTACAAATAAGCATATTTCATTTAGCTTCAGGATTCAGTTGCTATATTTACATTTTAGAAGGAACTCTGGCAGAAAGTCAGAAGAACTGAAACTTAAGTAAGAAGTCACAATTACAAGTTAAAAATTAGGGGAATTACTTAAGGGAATCCCCTACATCATGTGTAGCAGTGCAGTGGGGAAAAATGGCTTGCCTCAAAATTACTCCCAAATTGCCTTGTATTCTGTTTTTGGGCAGGTTGAAATCAGCTAATGTGCTACTGTTTATGGATTTTGCCAAATGAATTATTCAAGATCTGTAATGTTATCTTATCTTACTTACAGCATGAAGGTGGAGTTTTAGAAGGGATACTGAAGAGCACCTAAAGCTTAAATTCCACTTGACGACAAATTGATCAAACTAACTTAATGGTGAGCATAAAGACAACTGTCTGTGCTACACCTTTGCCCATTACTGTAACCTCTACCACAAACTGCAAATTACCTCCACAAGACAGTTTTTTAAATCTGTTCACTACTCTTGCAAATCATTTGTATTATCCCCAAATGACTTTAATTCACTTTACAACATCTCAAAATGGTAATTAACTGGAACATTTGAACAATATCCTCTAAAAAAAAAATCTGAATTGTATTATTTATTTAAACTTTAAATTTTGTATAGTTTTTAACCCCCTAAAATAAATCTTTTTTCATTTCCTTCTTATTTCAAGTCCTTCTCCATGTTGCAAACAATAAATACAAATTAACATCAGGGTTTCAGCCAATGTAATATAAGCCCAGTGACCCATTTAAGGATGTTTTAAATACAAAAGCTTTTCTATGACCTAGATGTTCAGATCACAATAACACAAACTATGGAGGAAATTCAGGATTTTTATTAGTCTTCCTAAGAATGAGCATCCTGGTCATCACACCAAGAGAGGTACAGTCCCAAATATTCCCATAAATCAAAGCTTTGCTTTACTGTATTTTAGCCTATGTGTGCTCTGATACAGAAATGATCTGTGCACACATGACACCGATTTTAACCAGGGGAAATCAACATGGTAACTAGGTTAAATTAACCTATTTTAGAGCAGGTGATCTGAGGAAGCGATCACAACAATGTGTTTTTATATCAGTAGGATGGTTTTATGTTGTTTCACTCTTATGTGTCTTTTTGTCGATGCGTGTTCATGCACGCAGCTAGCTGGACTCAACTGATTCTGTGTAGTTATAATCAGTGTTAGTGCTGTGTTTACATATCAGAGTAAACAAATGATGCATTGTTGAGTTGTCCTCTTTTCTAAGGCTATGTAACCACAATAACAAGTTTATATGCTGTAATTGAGGACATGATCAATTGTTGGACTGATTTTATGAATAGTCTAAGGAGCTTGGAAAGAAAGTGGCTGTACTCCTTTAAATTAAAGAAGTCCAGTCGCTTTTTCCAAGCTCCTTAAACTACCGTGACCTGGATGACTGAGAACCTACACAGACAATTTTATGAATAGTTCATAAGTAGTCTATCTCTCGAGGTATATCTCTGTCAACCATATTTCTTGCTGCACTCCCTTGCTGTGTCCCATTATTTATTTTTTCTTTCCATGAGTTGTCACAAGCATGATCCACAGTGGACTCTCTCCAGTGATATTTGATACAGAAAATGTTAGTTGCATGTTAGCTATCATTTTAACAGAGCAGATGCTAATTTAAAAAAGAGAAACTGAAATGCTAATCTTGGTTTTAGTTAAGATTTTTGACAATAAAAAAAACACTATTCAAAAAACACTATTATAAAAGCTATTTTTCTGTATTTTCTATTTAATATATACACTAGAAAAAGAAGGGAAAAAAACGTTCTCAACCAATGCTAGCAATAGCTACCACTACACACTGGTTCTGTGTAGTAGAATCAGTGTAACTAGTTTTGATTGGTTCTATGTAGTTTTATCTATTGGTCTACTCACTGTCCAGTTTACTCAGTCAAACAAATTGGTTTAATTGGTTGCAGCCAAACAGTCTGAGCTCTCCTTTCTTTTCTCCCAGTGTTTTCTTGCAACATGTTCTTTGGTCTCTCAGGTCACTATTTGTGTTATTTTAGTATTTCTTCAGAGCTTTGTGAGTTCGAGACAGAGCAGAAACCTTCTTTAATGTTTGCTGTTATTCATTATGAATGATCTGGAATTCCTGCTCAGAGATGACTCATGAATCATTGAAAGCAGACCAATCAGAGCAGGAAACATTCTGAGTGTGTGTGTGTGCGTGTGTGCGCGTGTGCGCGCGTGCGTGTGTGTGTGTGTGTGTGAGAGAGAGAGAGTGTGTGTGAGAGTGTTTGGCTGTGTTTTCTACATGTCATCGGGACTCGGGGCGTATATTCTATGAAACGAGTTCAACATGGCCAGGCTTTCTTTGTGTTGTCCGACTTGACAGAACCTAAAACCCCAGTCATAAGTAATGAGTATCACAAGAGTAATTATCAACTTTCTCAACCTTATATGAGCTCCATTAATTGCAATTCCACCAATGTTGAAGACCTATTTAGATCATGTATAAAAACATTTATACATTTTCTGTGACACAAAATGTATTTCTTTAATAGAAAGTTAAAGTTTACTTGTCTGTTCTGTTGGTCCATCCTCTGCCACTTATATGGGGTCCTGTCATAGAGGCAGCAGCCTAAGCAAAGAAGCCCAGACCTCCCTCCCAGTTCATCCAGGGAGCACCGAGGCATTTCCAGGCCATCTGAGAGATGTAATTCTCTTCAGCATGTTTTGGGTCAAATGCCCGAACCTGCGTCACCGAGATGTGGAGGATCTGTGGCTCTATTCTGAGTGCCTCCTGAATGACTGTACTCCTCACCCTGTCTCAAACAGAGAGGTAAATCAACAGCTTCACTTTTATGCTCAGCTCTCTGTTCCGCACAATGGCCCTATGCAGCATCTGTATCACTGCAGGTAGAAAAAGAGTTGCCTTCACCTTCATGACACTGAAAACTCAGCATGCAGTCAAATGAAAGTGATAAAAAGAAAGTTCACTCTCTTTAAATTATGTATCAGGACATAATAAAATAATCTGGTCCTAAGTAGGTTTAAATGAAATAAAATTAGGTAAATATAACCTCAGATGAACTACAAAACATGACATATTAAACCATTACCTTTATTTCTTAATACAAATTAGGTCAACATGCTGAAGCAGTGTGTAGGAAAAACTCTCCAAACACTTACTGCTTCCATAAGAGTTGATCACAAAAAGAGACATTTACAAAGTGATTCGCATTTTGAATGAAAGCCACATTGTAAAGATAAGTATACATGTTCCAGCATACAGACACATAGTCAACCACAAGGTCTTAGATTTATCACAACCTACACACTTCCATACATGCATTAGAAATAAACTAGAGCAGACATTAATGTGAGAAATGTTAATGAAAAGCTGACCTACAGAAGGGTAAATTGCAGCCAGGTCCTGCTAATCAAATACACCTGAATAACTGATTATCAGCAGAAGATCTGGCAGTTTGCTGGTCTGGAGCATTCAAGTGTTTAACACAATGTCAGGAAGAAAGACATCAACAATAACCTTAAATTAGGGAATTGTTGTTGCCTATCAGTCCGGGAAAGGTTACAATGCTATTTCCAAACAAGTTGAGATCATTCTGTGCCAATGGGAATATTAGTTATATAGCACATTACATTATATATAAACTCAATTTGCCAAACACAGAAGATAAAATCATAAAAACCTATGCAGGTTTACAATGCTTTGAGGCAGTGAAGGCAACCAAAAAAAGAATTATTAAACAGAACCTTTTAAGTGTAAGCTTAGGTAAATATAATGGCTTTGACTCTGTTTTTGAATCTATGCACAGATTGATCTCAGGTCAGCAAGCAGCTTGTTCCAAAGAACAGGACAGGTCAAAGATCTGCAGGTCTGGTAGGATATAATTCTTTATAACAGTACCGATTAGGAGGATGGCAAGGATAAACAGGAATGGACCAAACCTCACCTGTTAAACCCAGTGTTGGGGAGTAATGGAATACATGTACCACCGTTACGTATTTAAAATACAAAACATGAGTAACTGTATTCCGTTACAGTTACCGTTTTAAAAGGTGGTATTCAGAATACAGTTACTTTGTTGAAATGAATGGATTACACGGCGGTATTTTCCTGTTTCATAAGGCTATGAACTCTATATTTTTGGTGTCCATGCCAGTGGAAACCCAAACAAAACACGCATTAACAGGCGGTCATGTCTGTGTCTCAATCTCGCGGCCCATGTCACCTCTACTTGCGGCCCGCATAATGACGTGAAGAAATATTTTTAAAAAATTATTCACAAAAATGATTTAATATGAAGGCATTAGGCAGAGTGCTGCAGGGAGAATGGACTGCCATACCCGTTATGTGTCTGTGAGCGCAAGGGAGGGAGAAAAAGAGTCGAAAAGTAAGAGATGTCACCAACCAGAAACGGGAGATGGAAGCATGTAAATATATAATATATATGTACAAAGTTGACCCAGACAACAAAGTAAAGCTAGTTTTCGGCTATGAGCCCGACACGGAACCCGACGTATTAGCCAGAGGTCTCTTTACGGTTTTATGCCTTTACGGTTCGGAGCCGTGGATCTGTTTTATATCCGCGTGGAATAGTTTTCTATGTGAGATCGCTGCAAAAAGTGCAGCCTTACCTAATGTCCACCCTACTGTTACTCACTTTATATTAAGATTTAAAAATCTAGTTGGTATTGGTATGGCGAATAACCTTCAGTAAAAGTAATAAATCACACAGCAATAGTGCATTCATGTAATTGTACAAAGCATGATAATATATTAAGTAATCCAAAGTATTCAGAATACATTACTCTCACTGAGTAACGTAACGGAATACGTTACATGCCCCAAAATGTATTTTGTATTCTGTAATCTGTAGTGGAATACATTTTAAAAGTAACCTTCCTAACACTGGTTAAACCAGCTGAGTCACTAAGCTTACGATGAATGTCTTGATCAAAAGTGTTGAGTGCAGTGAGACCAAGAAGAACTAAAACTGAAAACTCTGCGAGTCAATGTTGATCTTAAGGACTTGAGTAAAAGCTCTTTCTGTGCTATGGCCAGTTCTAAATCCTGATTGGTACTTATCATAAAGACTGTGGGATCAAAGATGTTCTTTCATTTGTTTGTAAACATGTTTTTTTTTCTAATAATTTTTGAGGAATGAAAGATTAGGAATTGTTTTATAAATATTAATTAACAAGGGGTCTAAGTTATTTTTCTTGAGTAGTGGTGTGATTACAGTACATCAGGGAGAAACAGAGTAATATTTACTAAATAAGTTCTAAAACGGTGAGATGCATGTTTGAACAGTTTTGTACCTCTTTATTCAAATCCCATTATGACCAGGCTTTAACTGATTAATAATTTTTTGCAGATCTTTAGAATTTTGGGGTGAGAATGAGGTAATTGAACTTTTTTTTTTTCAATTTTATTTATATAACATCAAATCACAACAAAAGTTTGTAGTTGTGTATTGTCTATAAAACAAAACTATTGTATTTATTTATTCTCATTCTTTTCCATTTCTTATTCTATTTTTATTCAAGTGCAACATTGTTATACTTATTCTTAGTTTCTTATTTCTGTATATTTATATATGCATATTTACATTTCTCATTTTTCATTTACATTTCTCACATTTGATACAGGAGGATGATATTTCATCCTACTATATACTTGAGTGTATATTCTTCTGTTGACTATAAAACTTGACTTGACTTGAAAAGTCAAGACCCTTTATATTGTAAGGTGAGACCCTGCAGTAACACAAAGAAAACAGAGAAAACCCCAACAATCATATGACCCTGTATGAGCATGCACTTTGGTGACAGTAGGAAGGAAAAACTCCCTTTTAACAAGAAAAAACTGACATTAAGAAGTGTGAGTTTGTAAAGGTTTGCAGGTCGCCAGTCTGCTTATTGGCTTTCTGCTGGTGACTGGTCTGTTGTTAGTTATTACTTTAATATCACAGAGATTTGGGAAAGTTATGTAGTTATGTATTAGTGTGCAAGATTATAAAACAAATCCAAAAATATTCAAGACTGACTGAATTTTCCAAGTCACTCATGATGAAAAGAGACTGCTAAAAGTGATGTCAGTTTCTTGATCATTTATATCCAAATTGTCATGACCACTGATCAATGGCCATGGGTACTGTTCACAGAGAGTTGGGGAATGGCTGCTATCACAGCATTGTAAGATGGTGAAAGATGTAACCTTCGGCCCCCTCCTCGATTCTGACATGGTCTTTCCCTTTTGACCTCACAGCCCATTGATCGCCAGTGGTGGTAGTGTCAGTCATTATGCAAATGTATGCTTAAAAGGTTGGGGAAACTTGCAGTCAGCTGAGATTTGGATGAGTGACTCAATGTTTCTCCCACTGAAAACGCTAAGTCCAGATGAACAGACTCAACTTTTTGGGATTTACTTAGCTGGAAGATTGAGCATGCGTCAAGAAGTTATGAAAAGGTTGAAATAAATAAGGTGTAGCACACCTCGTGCCCCCCTGTAGACTCGTCCCTGCTTGCTGCAGGTATGCTTTCATGTATGGCTGTTAACAGTTAACGGTTCATCTGCATATTTTCATGATTCTGAAGGGCTACTGCAGATTTTTTTTGCTGTGTAAAACAATTGGTGGTGGATGGAGCTGCGCAGTTTTGTTGATCAGGTGGTTTGATGAACAACTCTGTGTTTTTTTTGGGGGGGGGGGGGGGGGGGTGTTTGTTTGTTTGTTTGTTTGTATGGGTTTCCATTAAAGGTTTTAATGGTGGTTACAGGAACAGCGCTGCTCTTTTAGCATCCAAAGCTCTCCGTCTTGCTCAACATCTTGGTAACGGCATCGCCTCTTCGCTCTTTGCAGTGTCTAAACCGAATCCGGCTCCATGTTAAACTGTGCTAGCCTCATCATCACTGCTGCTCTTCTCTTAACACAGTTTTTGTTTAAAACTGTGTGGGTCTAAACAATGTTTCGGCTGAAACGTTCAGGTTTGTGTTTTCATGGTGACAGAACCGTGCATTAAATGAAGCATCAAAGCCATCATTTTATGTCGAGAATTTTTTGTAATTGAATTATTCTAAATACTAGATGAGTCGTTGCAGCCCTATTACACATACAAGCAGCACAAATTAGCTTTCTTCTCACGGTGGCTGGCCTCTCTCGTAGTGATAGTATTTCTTTTTCCTTACATGCATTTTTGTGTAAATTCTGAGCATCTTTTGGTTTATGGTGTTTTGGAAAACCGTAAATAATGACAATTTAATAAAGGCAATAATATATAATAATAATAATAATTATAATAATAACAGCAACAACAACAATAGTAGTGGTAGCTGTAGTAGGAGTAGGCCTATTCATTTTATGTACTTGTGTTTTTAATTTCCTAAGGCAGCCCGACTTACATTTGTTTGTACTAATGGTCAGAGAGGCCTTTAAATTTGTTACTAAAGTATGAACAAATTCAGGTACAAAAATACTGATTAAATCAGGGAATTTTGTGTGAAATGTTTGTATACACAATTTATACAAAACATTTTTGTTTACATACTGTTAGTAAATGAGGTCCAGTGTCCCTAGAACAGATGATACCAAAGTGGGGATGTTTGGCCATAATGCACAGCATCATCTTTACAAAAACAACCACTGCTTCAACCATCAACCATGGTAGAAGAGAGCAGAGTAACAGAGTAACAGCCATCTGCAATAACAGATGTATGTACTGAGGTGATGATGAAGATTTTGACCAGAATCAAGGCAGGGAGAAAATTTTATCTTCTCTCTCTGGTTTTTAGCACTATGTCTTGAAACGGTCTATGGCACAAATAAAGAAATGTCAAATGAGAATCTGACTTGTAATCCCATTACAGTGGAGATGACACTGCATGGGCAGGATGACCGTGATCAGAGTGAAAATTGTGTCAAAGTATATATAACAAAATGCTAGAAATACTCTATACCTACAGAGGTGAGTTGTTGCACCATCTTATTAAATTGCTATGCATGAGAGCTGGTGTCTGCCACGTGCTGCAAAAATTAAATGCATGGTTTGTTGACTTTGTCTGATGGTAAACCTGCTGCGATAGGCTGATAGGGAGGAGATAGGGGTATTGGCTGTAACCCCCCCCCCCCCCCCCCCACACACACACACACACATACATACACACCCACCACCACCATTTGTATATATTGCCAATTAACCTCACCCCATGCATGCCTTTGCATGTCCTGCCGATGTCTGTGTGGGTTCAAACTACACACAGAAAATCTCCAGCCACCCAGTGGATTCAAACTGAGGCTCTTTTTATCATGAATTAGCACTAATCCCCACATAGCCGTCCTGCTGCCATATATATTGTTTTGTACGGTTTACTTCATGACTCAGCGTAATATCTGTTTTATTTATTGTAATAAGGATATTAATAGATTTTTGTGACAAAGTTATAAAGTATCAACGGAGGCAGTTTTGTATTGATTTAAGAGAATATTTATTTATTTATTTCAATTCAGTGTTATACACAAACTGCCAGTTCACACCAGCAGATGTTTTAAGGTGCTTTATGAAACCAGTTAATGTAAAAATTTGAATATAGTGTCTGCTTCTAGATGCACAGCAGGAACACTTAGTATTCCTGCTGTGCATCTACATACATATATATGACTATATATTAAAAAAAGACAGGCTGTACTTGACGTATTATTGACCTCTGTTAACCTTAAGAAAATAAAGCTGCAAAAAGAACTAGTTATTTTTGCTCAGTGTGGTTCATTAGTGTTTCCTCTGGATGCCTCTGTGGTTTATTAATCACTAAACCACTTTGCGACTTTTCGTTAACCTTTTGATCTGTGATAGATGGTTTATTTTGTTTGTTTCTGGGCGCTCAGGCCTCTCCAGGATCTTTGCTCTCTGTTCCTCTGCTGTCTTTTGGAGAAAACTTTAAACTTATTTTGGCTTTTTTGAAAGGTCAGGTTTTTTTTGTTTTGTTTTTTTTCCTTTTCAGATTTGCTCGGACTCCAGCGGAGTTGTTTGATCAGACAGGTTTTTTGTTTTTTGTTTTTTTAATGAGTGTCAGCACAGCTGTGAAACACCCAGATTTTAGTCCGAATTTAAATCTGACCTATTTTTCTTGTCATCAGAAACTGAATCTGTTTTTCCTTCTCATTCATCAGAGTAGGTGGAAATCAGAGATAGGAAACTGTGTAAGTGGACTTTTCCCTAGACAGAGGGGGAGCACCAACGGATTTACATCAGGATGAGGTTTTCCGATTAAAAAGATTTTTATTTTGTCTCCTTTGAGCAGATTTGGCTCAGCCTCCATTGCCGCCTTAAACTGTCAGGCTTCTCCTTTGCTTGTCTTTTATTCATTCAAAAACCTGACACTAACTAAATCTGCCTTTTCTATTCTATTTTTTCCTTCCACCTGAGCTGGAGCTCCTACTGGCTGCAGTGGCGTTGTCTTGGCTGTGGTGCTGCAGCTCCAGAGTTAATGGGATTATGCAGATGGCAGCGCTCTTAAAGCACCGATTTGAAGTGTTTAATGGAGATTATGGAAATGGTTGAGCAGCTCAGACCTTCTCTTACTGAATGAAAAGAGGACACAATGACAAGAAAGGAGCAGATGAACAGCTGTTGAGAGTCCACCCAGGGAAGTCGGGGTGAAGGGTCAACCTGGTGATTGACAACTCATTGGCTGTCTCTAAAGCCAGGCAAAACAGACATATGAGTTTTTGGACTTTCTAATTTTGTTTATTTAAATAGTCTATGATTTTCCAGGTTTGCGTAATGCTTATATTACTTCTTGTATTTGCCATTTTAGTCTTCAGTCTTGCTCGAACTTTCAAATTACTGTAGAGTTTAATTCCTAACCCAGTGTTCCTTCCTCCTGTGTCAAGTCCATTGTATTAAGTTCATTCATTCGTGTGTCTGTCTTCCCTGTTTAGTTTACACACTCACTCTTTTACCTAGAAAGTCAGTGTTTTTGTGCTTTGCTTTTAGTCTTGCTGCCTTTATGTCGTACCCTGTGCTTTACTTGAACTGTTTCATTCTCCCCAGCTGTCTCCACTTCCCAAAATTACCCTTCTGTGTATATACATTATCACTGCCTCCCCTTGTCCTTTCTCTGTTCTCCTCATCCCACTGTTTTTGTGCTAGTATGTTGTCCAGTTTTTATGTTTCCTTTCTCAGTTTATACTTTTCAGTTTTGTATTTTTCTGCTTCCCTTTGCATCCTGCATTTGGATGCTCGCTCCTTACCCTCTAAACTCATGACAAAAGAACCCGTGCCTTCCTGTAAGTAATCCAGGTTGGTTTTGATATTATAGAGGGTACCTGCTTTTCAGTAACCTGCAGCCAACCTTGGGAAGAGTGTGTCCTAACTTAGCCGTTCGCATTCTTAAATATGAAAAATGTGCTATTATCTGATTGGACAAAAAGCAGTTGGGGACGGCCATGGTTTAGACTTAGCCCCGCTTATAGGCGCTCAGGCTTGTCCCAACTTCTTGGCGCTCTTCTTCTCCTCCATCTTGGGTGCAGCTTCACCTAGGGATGGAAACCTGCCTTCTCCTATCGCTGCCTGAATATCTCCTCTCACACACAAACACACACACACTGGGGGTGGAGAATTTTCTTTAGTTAGTGCTGTAATGATTAATCAATTCATGATTATCAATTAATAAATTAGTTCTAATGCAGGGTATACAGCAGCATCCACAGCACACTAATAAACCAGCAAAGCAAGCCATAGAAATCATTATAATCATGACTAACTCCTTATACTTTCCAAAATAACTCTGCATCCAATCAGTCGTTTCTCCCAGAATTCTCTGCCAATTCTTCCGACAACAAGGCCAGACCGGCAAGAGCTTTTGTTATGCTTCCATTGGGTGCAGTGTTATTTGGAATGTATGTGCAACAGTAATCCTCAAACATTTTACAAAAGCCCCCCCTTTCAGCTGAAAGCATGTCTAAAGCCATTCTATTTTGCCACGCCATCAGTGAGGTGGCCTGGAACAGCTCAAAGAGCCCCTTCAGGTCAATTTAAGAATCTCTGGCTTAATTACTCGTACTATAATCAGCAATCTATGTTTTTGTTGATTGTTACCCACCAGAAAAGAGATTCAAACCCGGCAGCTATATGATTTCTTGCTTTAAACTCATCAGGCATCCCACTGGGTACTCCAATAGAATCTATATAGACTGCGGGATCAAATGACCCCTCTAATCCACTACTTCTCTTTGCTTGCACCAAACCCACTGTGAGTGTTTCCCCAAACCCTCACCCTAACCCTTTGTACACCACAACCTAGCTAGGCATGTCAGTGCGCTCGATTGCAGGTCCCTCCCTCGGATTTGGGTTCGTCCCAAACACGTCAATTACACAAACCAACCCAACTGCATCATTGGTTTTGTTTAATCTAAATGTCACACTCCCCAGAGTTGGACATTCTATACAATCAGATTTACCTGTTTCTATTGCCTGTGCTTATTCAGTGGTTAGGCTGGCTAAATAAGTGACCTGTGGTCCTTCCTGCCCCTGGTTCTCTTTCTGAACTTCCTATGCATGTTTTATGTAGGGCTGGGTATCGTCACTGATTTCTAGAATCTATTCAATTCCGATTCACAAGGTCCCCATTTGATTCTATCCACGACTCAGAGAGTCAGAAATATTATAATTCTGATCATTTATCAGTACTGACACTTGTGAGACTTCATCAGAGATGTGAGCATCACAGCAGATGCCTTTGTGTCAAAGTAACTGAGGATAAAACACAGAAAAACATATTGGAGATTTTCCTTGCCTGGCTTTTTATAGCAGATAACTGCCTGAAAAATATTCTGCAGTAGAACAAAAATGGAAGAAAACAATGACTCAACATATGAACAGTACCCGATGCTGCTGAAGTGAAGCAGGGCAGTTTCAGTGGTTTTATTAGAGACACAGCTAAGCGTTTTGCAATTCAGCATAATTTCAAAACGTTTACATATCTTCGCTATTGAACATCAAAAATTAGGCTTTCTTGTCGGAAGTTATTTAAAAATAAATAAAACAGCGGCCGAATGCGCTGTAAACAATGGTGGGTAATAAGCAAACGAATAATGCCAAAAACTGAGATTTGAGATGGGAAACTGTTCTGGAAGTACACACTAAAAGAGAGAGAGAGAGCTGTGCAGGAAATGTGATTTTTATTGTGGTGGAAGCAAAACAGCAAAAGTAAGGGAATTAATGACGATGTTTATGTGAAGCGTAGTTTTGATCTTCTTTTGCTGCTGATTCAGTCAGTTTTGGTTGGAGGGTGATGAAACCTGCAGCAATAGAATCTGTGAGCTGTCGGCTTTGAGCCCCGACGGCGTGTCTGTGTACGTCCCGTCAGTTGAAAAAAAAAACCGAAATCTCACAGATTACGATGCGTCGGGTTGGCGCTTTGTGTTTACGTGTTTTTTGCGGAATCCGTTTACCTGCTCTCATTTACTGTTTTAACTGTTTATTGGTTGTTGAAATCGTGAGGTTTAACCTGAGATTCTGGTGTTTCTGGCAAAATACATTTATATTTGAAAATCAATTCAGGATTTAATGAATCGATATCGCTTTATTCAAGCTAAAATCGATTTTAATTGGAAAATCGATTATCAAAACCCACCCTTAGTTTTATGTCTGTTATGATAAACTGCCCCAGTGGATAAGAACCCACCTGGTATGCTCCTAACACATATGCTACCATTCAAAAGTTCTAGAACGCCCCAATTTCTCCAGTTATTTATTGCAATTCAAGTTGTTCAGTTCCAGTGAATAGCTTAAATGGGTGCAAACATAAGTAGTGAAGACCTGAAACAAGCAAGGAGTGCCAGAGCTTCTTTTATGAATAAAACAGAAGAGAAACAGATTCAGAAATACTAGCATATTTTTAAAAATGTGAATATTGTGAAAAAGCTTTTTTTTCTTTTTTTTTTTTCATTTAAATAAAACAAGTCATTTTGCAACCTTCTTCCACTGACCTGTTTTGTTTTCTTCTGCGAAACTCCTGTAATCTATCTAATCTTCAGACTTTATTATGAATGCCAGATTGTCTATGAAATCCAGTCAATTTACAGATGTTTCAGACTAAATACAATTCACTGGCAAGGATATCAAACCCAAATATGAATGACAGATGTTTTTTGATAATGAGTCAACAAGTTAGGCCAGAGGATGCAGTTTAGGGAATGCCTCATTGAATATTGGTGGTGGCTTCTGGACCTGGCAGATGCTCAAGTTGCCTTTTGAGAGAGGTTGGCAAATGAAAATAGAGAAGGGGCGGTTTTGGCACAGAAACAAGAACAAACTAGTGTGTGGCATAAACAGGTATTTGCAGATCTGTGACAAGGAGGGGAGTAAAGTTTTAGGAAGAGAGTTTTGACACTGTGCTCAAAGCTTTGACTCATCCAAAGTACCGATTACTCAATTTATCTGATCTTCCCCTCCTAAAAACAGTTCTTCTACTTCTTCTTCAGTTCTGATTTCTTTCCATTTTCAGTAAATTGCATGGCAGAAACCTTTCAAATCACATTTAGATAAGTGATTTAAATTCTTCTCCTGAAAGCAAAATACATACAAATTAAAATTCCAAACATAAGAGGTACTTTTCGAAGACACCAATTGTCTCCAGTCAGAGAACCTGGCAACACAAACCGATTTAAGGGTTTTGTCCAGCTAATCATTGCACCCCAGTTGGATGCTGAATAAATTACCTGCTGTTTTTAGCTGCTGTTACAGCTAAGTGTGGAAAGTTTTAAACAAGCTCAGCTTTATGAAAACATCATAAAATCCAAAAACAGTACATCACTCTAACCATTTGCAAAGTGATCGAATAATCTTCACAAAAACTTTATAAGCTAAACAAACAGCACAGGCCCTTCTGTAACTGGATGTGAGTTGAGTGCACAGGGATTTTCTAGTGCACCACCCAGAAAAAATTGAGATAATACAAAAATATAAAGTTATGACTGTGCAGTGTCACAAAAATAATTCCACAAATCACTGGTTTCCTGTTGGCTATCCTACCAACTTGGTTCTTGTGTATTTAAATTTGTTAGGAAAATATTTACAACCTCACACATCTGTGGTCTATTAAATATGATCCAAAAACTAAATTGTCTTAGGTCAGGTGGGTTGGATGGATGATTTAAATTCTTCTCCCTATAAGATATTCAGCAAATCATTTGGTTGTACTTTTGACACTGTGAGTAGGTGCTGGTGGAAATGGAAATCGGCACCTGCATACAGCTAGTCACTGGATGGAATCATGAAGAGCTCTAAAATGTCCCAGTAAACAACGGGGTTGACTTTGGACCTGATAAAACACAATGAGCAAACACCTCCATGTGCAGCAGATGGCACCTTAAATCATCAACAGACTGCAAAAACATCACACTGGACTTCAACTATCTAGTAAGTCAAGTTTGTTCCTGTACTCTAAATGGCAGGTTCAGCTCATTTGATGCAGCAGAAGAAATGCTGCATTAGATGGGCCAGTCAGTGGGCCAAACAATGACAATGGTGGCTTCAACCAATCAAGATGCAGTGCAGAAAGAGATGATCTCTAGCGTCTCAGAATTAATTCTCTGTTATTGTGTCCCCTGGCAGAATTTTTGTTAAATGTTAATGAGTAGTCAGATTAGCAGAACTCCCAGCAGCCACTGGGCAATATAATCCAGGCTGTGTTGGGGTGATGATAAGACCATGGCAAGTGACCGTGGAGGACCCATTGAGGAGCTGACGAGGTGTTTGCTGGCCCCCTTGGTAGTCATTAGTAGTTTGAAGAACTGTGTTTGCAGAGGCAGCATTTATAAGAAATGTTTTAGGACAAAGACTTTTGGCACTGCACTTACAGCCTTGAACCATCAACAGTACTGGTTACCATGGGCCCGCTTTACAAGTGCTCTTTAAACAACTGTAACTGGGAAAATGGGAACGGTTTTGAAAAGAGAAGCTGCGCTTTACAGAGATATTTGGTGTATTACGGTAGCACAAAGGGTTCACAAGCTACTGCTATCTCAACACAGAAGGAAAACTTGACTCCGCCTAGGTTTGACTATGTGCGCTTCGAACTACCGTAACTCATCGACCATTTGAGCAAGAGAAAAAATTCACCCGGTTACTGAAAGAAGAGAAGCTGCGCTTTACAGGGATATTTGGTGTATTACGGTAGCACTAACTAGCAAGCTACTGCTCTGGAAAAAGAAAAGCCAATTCCACTTAGGTGCGCTTTGCACTAGAGTAACTCCTCGACCATTTGGGCAAGAGAGACATTTCAAATGGTGACTAAAAGACAAGAAAATGAGCTTTATGAAACTTTACGGTGCATCATTAGGAAGCACGAGCTGCGACGGTCCAATCACATGTAAGAATTGATGACTCACGGAGCAGAGTGACGGGTGTGGAGAAGTGGCAACGCCCCCAAAAGGCCTGGATATTTAAAAAACTGAGTGACCTAGGCCCAAAAACTTTATTGTACATATTTAGTTCATATTTAAAGTTGATGTTGTGTTACATTTTGTTCCTGTTGAATATCAGTTTCCACTTAGCTATAAATCTGAAAAAACAGAGTCGGATTTTTATTTTTTTCCACTTTTAACTGTTGTTCCATTGTCACAGCAGTACAATAATGTAAAATGACTGCCAGATATTGAAAGCTGAGGTTATTCTGAAAAAAGGGGCAAAATAATTCACTTATAATATGATTTTTGGCCCTTTTACAGCCAAAATTACCAAATATGTCCAGGCAGCCTAAATGATGCTTGGTCAATAAAGGGTTAAATTATTATGCACAGCTTTTCGTAAATTGCTTGAGTTAAGACTTATTAGCTTTTATTTTCATAATGCACTTCGATCACTAAATTTTAGCATAATCTAGGGACATGTGAGATGATGATGATGAAGTAAACTGGCTCAGATAATTTATACATATTTAAATAGTTTTACAGTAAAAAGTAAAATTATTTACTTTACTTTATTACTTTTCAATGAATATTGGACCTTAACTGTTCATTTGCTTCTTAATTTTTTTTCTTTGTCTTCTGGCTGCTCCCTTTAAGGGGTTGCCTGTTTCAGGCTAGGTTTTTTGCTGTATTTTTAAATGGATCAGAGAGAATAATAAACACCTAAATATATGGACTAATAATCCTAGCTATAATAAAAGGACTCACAGATATCACTAAATTCTGGGAGGGAGACTGCAGAAACTATTGCAATGGACTTTATGAAATCAAATGTATAAAGAAGTGGACAAACTTGAGTTTGCCTCCAAAACACAAAGGTAGAAAGAAAGATACACAATATTGTGGCTGGTAACATACAGGGGTGCCACCAGAGACTTGGGGCCTCATGAAAAAAAATATCACTTTGGGTCCCACCAACTTAACATTACAAAACACGCCAGCCTTAAAAATATAACACTGCACTGGAAGCTGGAAGCCAGAAGCTGCACAACATGGCAGCGAGGTGACTGTGGCCCGCACCGTTGGAAGGATGTGCACGGATGCTGGCTCTGGTGGTCCTAGCGCAGTTCGTGGAAGGGCTGCCCAGAGAGACAGCATGATGGGCCTGGGAAATGATTTTTCAGGTGGCTCATTATAACCTGATGGCAGGGCATATGGGATATGATAAAACTCTGGAAAGTATAATGTCCGTTTGAGCACATTGGCATGGACCTCATTGGGCCATATCACTTCGTATTAGTTCTGGTGGATTATGCAACACAATATCCCGAAGGAGTGCTGCTGTGCAACATTTCTGCAAAGAGTGTGGCGCAGGCACTGTTTTAGGTCATCCCTCGAGTCGGTATCCCGAAAGAGACTAACTGACCAGGGCACATTGTCTCGCACACTTAAAGAGCTGAAGGAATTATTGGGCATTAAATCGGTTTGGATCAGCTTCTACCACCTGTTGGACCTAATTAAGGAAAACTGGGACAAAGGTCCAAAAAATGAGATTCACTACATCCTGGACCTGAGAGCAAAGCTTCACACATTGGGGAAGTTGTCATGTTAGAATTTGCTCCAGGCCCAGGAACGTCAGCACTCCTGTACAACAGATGGGCTAGACTCGGGCAATTTCCACTGGGACATAAAGTGTTTGTATTACTCACTTGTACAGGCTCAAAATTACTTGCCAAATGGCAAGGACCCTTTGTGGTCATACGGCGAGATTTATCACCTCAACCTCCTAAAAGCATTGCAAGAGGCTAAAACCCCTTCTCTGGTGAGCCTGGTTAAGGAGAGAGATAAGTTGGGGCTGGAGGTGCCAAATTCCACCATTCCTGCCTCCCTCAATTGTGATAACCATCTCACACAGGCCCAGAGAGCGGATGTTGCTGCATTGCAACAGCGTTTTGCCCAGCTGTACAACTCTCACAGAGCACCATTTTGAAAGCCAGCCTGGCCTGGTGGGTAGTTCACTGCCCTAGAGGCTACCTGGACATAAAAGACCATTTTTTTCAGAGAGAATTGACCAAAATGCTGAAAATGGGGGTGATAGAAATGAACCACATCATGTGGTGTAGCCCCATAGTTCATGTAGTTAAGACAGATGGATCTATACAGTTCTGTGTCAACTAATGCAAGGTGAATGAGGTGTCACAGTTTGATGCCTACCCCATGCCTTGGATTAATGAACTCCTGGAGTGGTTGGGCACAGGACAGTTTTTTACGAAACTGGATTTAATCAAAGGCTACTGCCAGATTCCCTTGACTGACCTCACCCAAAAGGGTGCCCCAAATCTGGTCCAATGGACAGAGAAATCCCAGGCGGTGTTTGTGTGGGTGAAAAAGGCCCTCTGCTGGGAGCTGCTGCTCCACACTCCTAACTTTTCCCTCCCTTTTATCCTGCAGACAGATGCCTCGAACAGAGGGCTGGGGGCCGTTTTTTCCTGGCAGGTAAGGGGGGGTCGATCACCCTATGCTGTACATTAGCTGGTAACTGACGGAGCGATAGAGCAAATAGAGCACAGTGGAGAAAGAATGCCTGGCAATCCGGTGGGCGGTCGACTCCCTTCACTATTACCTCCTGAAACATTCATTCACCCTCTGCTCAGATCATGCCCCACTGCAGTGGCTCGACCGCATGAAAGATGCCAAGCCCAGATCACCCAGTGTTATCTGGCGTTACAGCCCTTTGAAATCAAGACAATCCACAGGCCGAGACAAAAAAAAAAAACGAAAAAAGTGTGGCAGTTTAAATAAATATTAAATATCTGATGTGAGCCAAGTCAATAGTTACATGAAAACAAATAAAATTAACCTTGTTTGCAGCCCAAAAGTGAAACCGATCAAAAACAATCTGAAAGAGTAATTGTAATTTTGTAATTTTGCTAAGGTACAGAATTTGTACCTGTCTTCCAGAAAGATAATCATAATAATCAATAAAAGGTTTCAGGACCAATATTGTTATATATTACTAAAGAATAAATGTTAAAAAAAGGTTATGATAAAAATTGGCACATAATGTTTTTACGCCTTTTTTGTTGTTTTGTTGTGTAAAAACTGATGGTTTTAATAAAGACAGAAACACACACACACACACACACACACACACATTAAGGAAACTACAAAATATTTATTTCATTATATGTAAAAATGTTATTTTTAAATTTTACTATTTACTATTTTAAACTATAATTACCAAAGTTGTTGAAACTATATAAAAGATGTACTTCTGTTAAGCCCACACAATTTATTGACACATACTTTGACAATTGATGATTTATATATTTTAACATTTAAACAAGAAAAAGTAAGATAATAGTGAGAAAAGTAAGAAAATATGGAACAGTTCCTTTTTTCTTTCTACAAAGACGCACATAATCACAGGTCAAAGAGTAAAACCAGACTTCTTTAAATTATTATTATTTTAAAAACTCTTGAAAAAGTGAGGGTACTATAAAATAAATTACACTTTTTAAAAGCTACTAAAACCAGAAAGCAATAAATACACTAATAAAACTAATGAAAATAAATTAATAAAATATCAGATTCTAAATGTTGCATTTAATGTATTGTTCAGATTTCATTTTGTTTATCTGACATTCAGGCTCAGCCAGACAGGATTTTTTGTTTCTAACCTGTGGAAAAATTGGGTTTGGGCTTGAGAAAATGGCTGGGCAATGGTCCACCATGAACAACCTCTCCCACCCACTGTCTTTGTGCCAGCTGTCAGCAGTTGACATGCTCCACCAATCACACTCTGCATTCAACAATAGCACCATCATTCCCCAAAATCCCAGAGATGAAGGAAAACTGGACGACTGTCACTCCTCATCAGATCTCAGGTTCGATTTATGCACAGAGGGCTGTGGTCATTTACTTTTTGTGTGAAAACAGTGAGAATGTTTTTCGGAATTACCCAAATTGATAGCTTCAAAATATTTCATCTGTTTGTGTTCGAAAAGTCTAAGTTAATCAAATAAAAGTGCAATAAATTAGTTACGTTTATGCGACCCTAATTCCAGTGAGCGAAAAAATGAAATAAATTTTATGGACTTCATGACCGACTGTTACTTAATAAGAGTCCTCGCAATTAATAAAAGTAAATAAAAACAAAATTTGAAATAATGAAATGAATTATTACATTAACAGTCTAAACTTTTTTATTATTATTAAATGTTATTTTTTCAATACTTGGAAAAAAAAATGGAGAGCTTACGTTCAGATTTTTAAGGGAATAACTTGAATGTCTAAAACCTCAAAGGAAGAGATTTATTTGAGCTAAAATCTCAGTTAAAATAAAATAATTTTTCAAATAGTTTATTTTAAATAAAAGTTCCTACATACAGTATTTAGAATTATTTTAAATATTACAATTTTTCAAATACTTTATTTCAAATTATTCTAAATACTATCTAGTCAGCTTTCAAACTTAAAAATTAATTTTGTAACTCTTAATATATTTTGGATTTGAAATATGATCTCACAAATATTGGTAATAAAAAGGAGAAAATCTTGAAGCTGTTGTCTAATGTCAAAGTTACTGAAAATTTTGATCATTAATTATTCAGATTATTAATATGTTTAATATGTTTGTAAAAAGTAATTAAACCAGAAGCTAAACAGAGCCATAAACATGTCAGGTTTTATATATATATATATATATATATATATATATATATATATATATATATATATATATATATATATATATGGTTTGGAGATTTATAGCAATTGATTCTGCAGAAAGTTATTGTCATTCCCAGTCACATCCACTATGTAATAATTCTGCTAACAGCTGACTGTGGAATATTTAGTAGTGAGGAAATTTCATGACTGGTGGCATCCTATCACAGGACCACTCATTCCATTCAAACCCATTCTTTCATAAATGTTTATGGAAGCAGTCTGCATGCCTAGGTGCTTGATGTTATACACCTGTGGCCACAGAAATGATTAGAACACCTGAATTATTTGGATGGGTGAATATTTTTGGCAATATATATCAAAGAAAATACCAGGAAAGTTAAACTGACTAAATATGCCTGAATCTGTGATTTAACCCTGGATCACTTTCTGCATCACCTGCTTTGGGTCTGTTTCCACTTTCTTCAATTTAATCACATGAAAACATCACAAAATTTGATTCTCAAATGAAAAAACTATTGCACACACATGCATGCTTGGTTTATTGAATTATGTTATTAAATATATAACATTTAATAACTTCAAGACTTTTTTTATTTCATGAATACAAGTAGCCAATAAATCTCAGACATTTGTATCCAGCTTTCAATTTTGTTTCATCAGCAACTTTTTTTCACATGTAAATTAACTGTAAGAATTTTATTTTAATCAACTATAATAATGACACCATAGCATTGCTTCATTCACACCTCCACACTCCTATTATTATGTTACAAATGCCGGCATCATAAATTCTAAGATGAGTAGACAAATACAGGCACATGGAGGCAGGATAAATAAATGAAAAGCGAGCCTCTATTTTTGTTGGTAAAAGTCTACGGTACACTCAGACAGACCAGGTCCATCTACCAGGAAAGCAAACAACTTATAATATTATTTAATATTTTTAACCAGTTTATGGAAGCGTTTCCAAAACCAAATTTGTGTAAAGTAGCAAATAAAAATTTCCAGTTCCCTCTATCAAATGCTTTTTCTGCATCTAGAAACAATATTGTAGCTTCAGTGTTTTTGAACATGAATAGTTTATCAGATTAAGAAATCTGTGTGTATTTGTTGATTAGTGCCTCCTTTTTATGAAACCAGTCTGGTCAGGGTTCTTATAATGAATATTGGACAGTAGCTGGTGGTGAAATATGGGGTCTTTGCATGATTTTAGAAGGAGACTAATGTTAGAATTCAAATGTGGTGCCATTTTCCTTGATTTCCTGCAGCATTCTGTGGAATACTGGTGCCAGAATTGTCCAGAATTCTTTGTAGGATCCTGCTAGAATCCATCTGGACCTGGAGCCTTATGATTGGGCATACTTTTCAGGACTTCGTGGATTTCACCTGATGTCAGCGGTGTGGCCAGTGCTATTGCTTGACTTTCTGATAATTTATTTATTTGTCTGTTATCAAGAAACAGATCAATTTTGTCTTTAGATGGGTTCATCTGTAGTAAATATAAAGTTTTTTAAAAGTCCCTGAAGGTGATGTTTATTCTTTCAGGGTCATATAATGTGTCCCAGATAAGTCTTTAACAGCGCCTAAAGTCATTTTTTCTTTATTTATTTTTAACTGGTTGGCTAGATATTGACCTGATTTGTTACCATGTTCAAACTTTTACAACTGAAGTCTTTGTACTAAGATTGAGGTTTTTTTTTATTTATTTATTGATAATGTCATTTAATTCTAGTTTTATTTTATGTATTTTGTTCAGCATTTCCTGTTCCCGGGAGGACACATCGTCTTCTTCTATGATTTGATTATTTCTTCTAATTCCTGAATATGTTTGTTTTCTCTTTTCTTCTTCTGTGATGTGAATGAAATTATTTTTCCATCTTATCACAGCTTTTCCTGCTTCCCAGAGAACAGATGCTGATGCTCCAGGCAGGTCATTACAGTCTAAATATAAAGCCCACTATTTTTTAAAATATTTAATAAAATCTTCATTTTTAAGCAATGATCTATTAAATTTCCAGTTTTTACTTGGCGGAGTGACCTTCTTATTTACTAAAGTTAAAGACACATGATCGCTGACAGCTATTGAGTGTATCTCAGTGTCTGAAATGTCACTCAACAGTGAGCTGCTGACTACGAAAAAATCCAGACGAGTAAGAGTGATGGATATGTGAGAAGAAAGTATATTGCCTATGGTTGGGGTGAAGAGAACGGCATGCGCCATTCGCTCATGTATTGTTTAACTATATTTGCGGACTGCCAATTGCACTGAGTTCCTGCTGTATTGAGCCTGTCCATTTCTTAATTTAGCCCAAACTTGAGGTCTCCCGCATGTCTATGTGTGCCGTGAGGCCGTAGTGGATGTGCTGACACTGAGTGCAAATGTACCTGATCATGCCGTGCAGACGTGTAAAGGTCAAGGGTGTTCTGTGTGTAACTGACTAGGAAAACAGCCAATCGGTGCAGTAAGAGAAGGGAGAAGAAAGAAAAACATGCAAAAGCGCATGCAGGAGGGATGGAAGGGAAAACTTGAAAGCAAACAAGAACATAGTAATCTATACTGTTACACTGCTGAGATTGACTGTGTTTTATCTGTTATGACATTGCGTTAAATTAGCGAAATGACATGGATAAGCTACATAGATGTTAATGGAAGAGGAGGAGAGATCTGGAGTGGCGTTAATACCACCAGGGAGTGGTTCTGGGGTCACGGTAGAGCTGTCCGTTCATGCAGAGCAGGTCCATGGCAACGAGAGCATGGGAGCCCTTCTGAATGGAGCTGCTGGGAACAGGACTTTGTGTCGCTCCATGATCTCTCTGGGAAACTGGTCGTTTACACTAAAGTCCATTCCTTGTAGCTCCCTGCTGTAACTCGCCAACGGCTCCTTCTGCTGAAATGTTACCGAATTTGGCCACAAAAGGACGCGGCTTCCAGGCACCAGGCCCATGTTCTTCACGGTGTCCTCCGGTAGTTTCGGGTGGGTCTTACAGTAACTTCTGCGTCCTCTCCAGCAGACTCTGGGATACCTGAAAACACCAGGTTATCTCTCATGCTACCGGTCTGAAGATCGATGGCAGTCTCTTTTTAATTTTTTATTTTCTTAACTGAGCTGGGTGACTTTCTCCCTTAGACACTTGACCGAGTCTGTAGCAAGGCGTTTTCAGCGACATTTCCACCTGCTGCTGGCTGAATTCTAAAGATTCCCTCAGGGATTGGAATTCACGGTTTAGAATCTCGACCAGAGACATGCTCAAGTCCTTTACCGGTCGACAACGTTGTTCCAACTTTTAATTAAAAAATATTGCTCTAAAGTGCTTTATGTGGTCAGTAAAAATTGAAAACTGCTATATAAACATCAGTACATTATTATTTATTATGACCTGAAATTAGTTCATCTGGGGAAAGAAGCTGGTTGAATACCTCACGACACAAGAGACGTTTCTTTCTCTATCCAGGTGGACTACTTTACAAATTCCCTTCCTGATGGTCATTACACACATATTTACTGCACAGTAATTCATTATTACATAACCTCGATATAAAACAGACATGAGGCCAGCAACACCAAACAAATAAAGATGCTATGAAGCAGTTTATTGGCTTCAGCATTGACCAGTGCCAAAACAACAAACAAACGTCTTGTGTTCCTTATTCTCACCTAACCTAAAATAAAAGGCAAAAAAAGAGACAAATCTCTAACCTATGCTCCTAACTAATAAATAAGAGAAAAAGGATTTCAACAATTCCTCACAATTGCACACACGTTTCCCTGTAATGACAAAGTAATGACAGCAATCTATGCTAGGATCTGCTGGGAACGACTGATTAATCTTTACAGCTTTGGTAATAATTAGGGATCCAACCAAACAGAATTGCTGTTTAGTTAAATTCTAGTGGGATTAGTTGGGATAAAAGGTTTTGGATTCATTTACGTGACAATTTCTATATTCTTTTGTCTTGCATATTGAGATGAAGTAATTTCTAAAAAATCATCATCTTGAAGAAAAAAATCACATCACATCTCTCATCACAAAATATTCTGGATCCTGATTTGAGAGTTAAGCAGTCTCAGACTGCCTGCTCTTGTTCATTTTGTAATTATGGAACTTATAAAACAAAACTGTCAGAGTTAGAAATATCAAGTTGTAAAGGTTGACTTTACAAAGACATCTGGCAAGAAAACCAGCCATTTTCCCCCACTATTCTTAAAGTTGCTGTAATGTTTTTTTTTTCCCAATAATTTCTGATGATTTTTCTATTGGTTTTCGAACCAATTAATCCACTAATCATTGTGGCTTTTAAGATAATGCTGATGATTGTGGTAGTGACCCCAGTGATCACACTGGGACAGACCAAGAACCTTACTCCATTAGAGAGATAAGTGATGATGTGAGAGCTGCAGGGGCACAGTTCGGCGAATGAATTTCCTGCTCTGTGAGCTGTTAGCGTCACCTGATCCTTCAGCTAAATGAGTTAAGCTGCACTTTGCTAATAGTGTTAGAAAAGACAAAGAGGGTGAGGCAGAGGAAAGTTGCCTTCCTCTCTGCAACAATAGCTGCTTTTATGCGCCTCCCAAATTTAATCAGGATTACATTTTGTTGCTACTTTCAGGTGATATTGGAATAATCAGTGCTATGATTCAACTTAAGTCATTGAACTCTGAAGTGGCCCCCTAAAGTGCCTTAAATAATTATAATGCCATGTGTTACAGGTTTGTGAAATGTAGTCCCTAGGTAAGAGATTTTTGCCATTGAAAAGTCTGCGTATTTCACCTTAAATGGTGGCACATTTGTTAAGAAAATGCATTTTGGGGTTGAACAGCAGAGTTGAGTGTGTGGATTGCACCTTTGAAAAAATTGCCAAATCTTCTTTGCCAATGCCAAACAGCTTATTCTGCTATTTACTTTTGTTCTGTCTCCATTGTGTGTCTGCATTTAAATAAACCACACAAGTAAAAGATTAAAAAAGCAGTTGTGTTTGTGGTAATGAATCATTTCAGTTCAGTTCAATTTTTTATATAGCACTAAATCACAGCAACAGTTCCCTCAACGCACTTTATATTGCAAGCTCCACAATAATACAAGATATCGTGCTCTGTGATCATCAATACGTGATTTGTGACGGCTTGGGGGGGGGGGGGGTTGCAGCACAGTAGCTCTACATTGAATCATTAGTTTCTTTTAGTGATAAAGAAGAAGCAGTGTCTCTAGACTTTCCTTCAGTCTGCATAGATCCCATTCACTAAAAGCAAGAAAAGCCTGTAGCCTGAAATGCAAAACTAAGATCAACTGAAGGCTTTTCAGGAAGTTTTTAGGACATCCTGATAATAATGAACTACAGTAGTCCAGCCTAGAAGTAATAAATGCATGAGCTAGTTTTTCAGTGTCACTTTAAGACAGGATGTCTCTCATTTTTGAGATGTTGACAAATTCAAGAAAGCAGTCTTACATATTTGTTTAATATGTGTATATAAAGGACATATCCTGGTCAAAAACAAGTCCAAGATTCCTCACAGTGTTACTGGAGGCCAGGGTAATGCTATCCACGGTAAGCATCTGGCCAGAAACTACATTTCTAAGATTTTTGGGGCAGAGTACAATAGTCTCAGTTTTATCATAATTTAAAAGCAGAAAGTTAGAGGTTATCCAGGTCTTTATGTCTTTAAGACATTCCTGCAGTTTAACTAGTTGCTGTTTTTATCTGGCCTCATGGATAGATAAATTTAGGAGTCATCTGCATAGCAGTGAAAATGTATCATATGCCCTAGGGGAGCATGTATAATGTAGACAGAATAGACAAGGCGGAAGAATTAAATCTCCTCCTTGCATCACTGAATCCAGCAACAGTTTTTGGTGGATTTGCCATAAAACTGATCACCTTTGAAAAACCACGAAAAAAAACCACACACACACTTCGCTTGTCTCTTGTCTATCTTTAATGGCATGGCAAAAAATGCATTGAGCCTTGTACTTCTCTAAACTACTTGCAGTAGGGAAAATGAATCCTAAGGCTCTCTTTGATACAGTCAACAACATCATTTCTCCTCCAAAATAATCTACACAAGTGTTCTCAAATAAGGATTGAAATAACTTTTTTAAAAATTTCCGTCCCTAAGCACAATATGGATAAAGTTACCTTTATTCTTTGACATTCAATGTCACTCTTGTTCTTTCTGATGAAGTTCTCCCACTTCAGTTTTTTTGTAATGTTGGCCCAAATTTAAATAAAAACTTTGTCTCCTCACTTTCAAGCAACATGCAGTCCACATATCCTAGGAGTTCTGTCTCATTCTTATCTCTCGGCGTGGTTGAGAGTGCCTTGGGTGTCTCCCAGGACACGGATAGGGACCTAAACCTGGATGTTTTTTGGGGTTTTTTTCAAGTTTTTATATTGGATACTGAAATAATGAAGCGTGAATGATTAGCAAATTAATTGGTTTGTTATTTGTTTAACAAAATGTTTCATTTAAAAATGAAATATTACAGTTTTTTGTAAAAAATTTATTAATTAAAAAAACTTGTTTACTCACTGTTTAATAACAAAATGTTTTGATACATTTATTAAAACTTTACTTTTAAATCCTCAGTAAAAGTATTTTGAGTATTCAAAATACTGTCCCTAAATACGCTGATTTTGAAATGTTCAGACTGTCCCCATTGTGTTACAGATTAAAGTTTGAAAACGTAAAGACTTAAAAAGAGTGGTCTGTTTTGTTTGTTGGCTTGTTTATGGCAAATTTTACCAAAAAAAATCACTTAACTATAACTCACAGTTTACTGAGCCTGATTTAGACAACCATTTCAATGTTTTTTATGTGTGTATGGAACAAAAATTTGTAACTATTTAATACTGAACATCTAAAAGAATGTTCAGATTGTTTTGTGGGCTTGCATTTTACAATCTCCAAAAGTTGATTAAATCAGTAAATAAACAAATAAAGTTTGCTAACTTCTAACTGAACGCTTAAATGAGGCTTGCAGGTTGTAGTTTCACCGTTACAGCTCTATAAGTCATGTATTATTCATGTCACATAAACATGTATTCTGGATTCTGTGTTCTTATCTTCTTAAATAAAAAAGAAATGACCAAATGTATTCTCTTCCTCAGGTTTTTTCAGGGTGATTACACAGTGGAGGTGGCAATCAATGACTACCTGGATATCTACTGTCCTCACTACGAGGCGGCGGAGTCAGCCGTGCACATGGAGCATTATGTGTTGTACATGGTGAACTATGACGGATACATGTCCTGCGACCACCACAGAAAAGGTTTTAAACGCTGGGAATGTAACAGACCACAGAGCCCCAATGGGCCACTCAAGTTCTCTGAGAAGTTTCAGCTCTTTACACCCTTTAGCCTGGGCTTCGAGTTCAGGCCAGGACATGAGTACTACTATATCTGTGAGTACATAGCAGTGTACATACTGTCTGTTTTATATTGCTAAACTGAATATTACTACTTACTGTGTTATTAGGGTCAGGTTCGCTGTGCAAGGTAGATTGATTCCTGCTTGAACTTGCCAATTTGAAACTATTTTGGAGTCTGAATTATTATTTTTGCAGGTCAGATCAGCTGGAATGATTTACTATCAGTGACAGGAAGAATCAACAGACTTTCCTTACTGTCACACAAAGAATCATACATCCACTCTCAGTCATGTAACAGACTGGTTGCTACATTGAGTAGAATGTCGGCCCAATTCTTACAAAATGTTTTGATATCTGAGTTTGCCCTCCATAGAGGAACCTTTGAGATTTTAACCAACCCCAAAGGAGCACAAAGATTGTGCAATATTATTAAAGTGAATTAAAACTAAGCCAAAAACTTAAACAACAGAAGCATTTTTTGTTATTTAAAATAAAGTTGGATACTAGACTTACTGACCTATTGCAGTGTCTAAGAATAATTCATAATGAATAATCACAGACGTCAATATAATGCACGAGTTTTATGGTGGACACTTTAGCTTTCAATCCTGATAAAAGGCTCAATCATGTTGACCAGAATTTTTCAAACTAAAGAACAACTTGCACAGCACTTTTTCAGTCTCTTAATCATTTGGAAGCAGTCGAACAAATCATTAAGCACTTAAATTAGCATTATTCAGTTACAATAGTGAAAAATCACACTGCCACTCCATACACCTTGACATGAAGCAAACTGGTAAGAGAGCTGCTTTTAATTCATACAAATAACATTTTAATGTGCAAACTCTGTACAGAGCATCACCATGTATCCCAAACTTCACGAATGGAGAATAGATTTGTAGTCTGTGACATCAACGCAGTTGCAACTATCCTGTTTACGTCATGTTTAGAGTGATCTGAATCCTGTCAAAGGCTACTATTCATATCAATGTATATGGTCTTTAGAACATCCACTGATATTTTTAAGTGTGCTGCTGGAAAGCACACAAGTGCATGTTAACTTATTTGGTAAAAAATAACTATTGTTTTCCAGCTAACTTCACTACCTGCCCATTTATTCACCTGGTTCTTCCTGCTCTTGTACGATCGCTCTGGAAATGGGCAAAACAGAAGCTCCAGTGTTATAATTTTTTGCTGACCTTTACTACGTGCTGTCTTCATCCTGCTCTCTCATTCTCTGTCCTCCTCTTTCAGACTTTGTGCTTAGACGCAAATGTTAAATGTACCAGTGATACAGAATTTACAAACCTATAGAAGGCAAACTAATTCACATCAATTTATAGCAATATTTGAAATGAATACAGACTTTTGCTGGACATTGACAGGTAACATCCTTTCGACTTGTTACTTGGAACTGGAGCTGTACTGGAACGGTGATGCTAAAGATCAAAACAGATGATGTGTCCCTAATACCTGCAGGCAACTCACTGAACAGTAATCTTGTGCAGAAGAACTTCAGAGTTTATGGTATTATTACCATCTTGTCCTATTTTTGAATTGTTTAATAAACACTGAAGCCCAATTTGACCGGAATAAAAAATTAAAATGTTTAACAAACTGAAATAATAAAGTAGCTCCTTTGCTGGCAATTAGAGATATGCCAGCAGACTAACGGCTCAGAAAACTAAACTTAGCTAATAATCTCTAGTGATTTAGGCTACATTTGCTTACATTGTTGACACTATTTAAAGAACAAATAAAAATAAGGAGACATTTTGCAAGTCACAGCCACGTCCCTGCGTTATCAGAGCAGTCTGCATGTTTTCTATGTTTAAGTTAAAGTGTTTTAAATCGGGATTACTGATTTGTGTCATAAAATTACCTCTTGATTCCTCTTTATGGTTTTTATTTAGGCGATTAGAAGACAATGTTAGAAAATTTTACTAAAATGCATTAGTACTACTGCAGCTACTGCAGTTATTTGTAAGGGTTCTGTGATAAAATTCAGGAGTGCTTGAGCAGCCCCAAAAAAGTCTAAACTCACTTATGCTGCTAAATATACAAAAATGCTGAAGGAGACTGACCAGCTATCAGTTTATACCCTGAAGCTCAAGTGCAGATGACTAACTGCCATATTAGTTTAAGCCAGAAGCTATATCTGGAACAAGATTGAGGAGTGGTCATTTAACTGCTACTGCTAACTTGGAAACTTGCATTCATATGTGTGCAATGCTCACTTACTGGCTGAAATCATTTGTTTTATTAATAGAAAATTCATATTTCAAAAAGTGACTTAAGACCATTTTTAATACTATAGAACCCTATAGTATTGGGGCAGATTAATGAAGCAATAGAAATTTAAACAACAGCATAAACTTCTAGGCTGTATACTAAAAAAATAACCTGTTGTATTAAAATGAAAGAAATATGTAGATCAGTTGCACAAAATGAAATTATGTTTAGTCAACATTAACTTTCTGTTTTATAACTTTACAACTGATAACATAACATGATTTTTATGTTATTTTTATTTTTCATTATTGTGAAATCTTTACAGTTATCTCATGTTAATATAGCACAACAGTGCATTTTATGTTGAGTGTTTTTAGTTATAATTATTTCATTTTAATATCTATTAAATGTATTATCTGTTAAACCGCTGTTTGAACATGATTGAAATATATGAATTTGTCTTGGTAATCTCAAATTACACTTATTTATACACTAAATATTTGTTGGTCTACAAACAGACATCTGCCAATGATAAATGCATTTTGTACATCCTTATACTTTAACTAAACATATCTAAATTATCAGTTCTAAACACGAAATAAACAAAAACATACTTCTTTAACCAATTATCTGTATTTTCTCAGTATTGCACAATTAAAAACTGGAATTACATTTAACACAGTAAGCATATGACACAATTAATTGAACTGTAAGATAACAGTACTAAAAACATACTACTGATCTCAAGCAAGATAAGGTGCAACAGTGAATTTACAATAGTAAAATTACTAAAATGTTTCATGTCAAAGTAGTAAAGTGAGACTCGGCCCAAGCAAAGTCTGCATTTTAGCTCTTCATTAAACAAAAGCTCAGGAACATGTAACAATCTAGGCCAACATTTCCTTTAGCTGGATAAGATGGATGTCTCAGAGTCTAGAGATACAGTGGGGTTATTCTTAATTGCCAGTGCTGGTGTCGATACTATCAATGTTTGGATTGATCTGCCCACCTCTACTTTGTAGTGGCTGAGGCAACATGCTAGTAATGCTACTGCTGACACACTTCCAACAGTGCAGCCACACTAATAGTAATAAAAATACATTTTTTGGGGGAAAAAAATAAATTTCCTTTATGTTGTGGCAGCAGACAAATTTCAATAAGCTAGTTTTTTCCCCCATGTTACATTAACTTGTGTAATTGCGCCACCACTTACTACAGACATTGGTGAAAGTTTGTAATGGTCTGTTAATTTAGGTTTAAAACTATACAAACAATCTTAACTGACATTATATTTGATTATAACTAATTTGATTATTACAGCATTTGATGTTAGCTAACATTAGCTAACTGGAGCCTTACGTTTGTGTTTCATTTTGCTCGATAACCAGCCGACATACCAGGAAAAAAAAAAAAAAAAAAAGTTTCGTTTTCAGATTGAAAAAAGCAAAATCCCTCCATGCGGTTGTTGTCACACTAATAGATTTGAGGTCATATAACTTCTGTCATGATCCCATACCTTGTGCATTGGGGTACCATTAGGTCTATGACTTCTCTATATTCAACATTAGGAAAACTCAGCGGATCCAATTTCCACCACTGGCCAGCGTTACAACAATGCAAATAAATAATCCACACAAGCACTTTGAAAAATAGTTCAACAATCTCAGAACAATGTTTACATGTCATCTATTGCTTCTGCTTATGGGATTGCTCAAAAGCCAAATAAAACCCAGAATGACAACAGAAAAGCATTAAAAATGAATTAATATACTCTGGAATGGTGGTGCTCTGCTCTGCAGTGCTGCAACACTTACAAATGTGACCAGAATATCATGGAAAGGTCATCTTAAGAAAACCTTTTCTCTATTGTCATTGAAGAATTCAGCATGAGAAGTTTGCAAATAAACATCTAAACAAAGCAGGTTCCTTTTGGAAACAAGTACTTCAAAGTTAAAATATGAAAAGTATTTAGAATCTGCACATGCCAACGAGATTGACCAAAAACTTTTTCATGACCTATGACTGGAGAAGCCCTTGGGGGATTTGGAGCAGTCTTCTTACTAACCAAATCTGGGGTAAAATGTTTGTAGTTTACCTCATGACCATAAATTGTCCATGATTTTCTATGGCCTGTGTTTCCTTTGTAGCATCACCGCATCCAAACTTGGGTAGGAAGCCTTGTCTGAAGCTAAAAATCTACGTCAAGCCAACAAGTAAGTTTCTTTCCTTTTTTCTATTTCATATTTTTGTATAATTTTACACCTCTTCTCCCTGATTTGACTATGAAAGTAAAGAGATTTCTCAATTACAATCACAACACACCTTTGTGAGTTATTAGAAAATATTACTGAAGTACTACTTGAACTCAGTGGAATATTAACCGAACTCAAGTTTCATATTTAAAATGCAACGTGTACACAAACTCACTAAGCTGCTATTCTTTCCTCTAAAGCTCAAGATGTGAAACAATTTAAAGTGCTTGAAATTGTGGGGGGGGGGAGGGGTGTAACAGGGGCTACGCTACGTCGGACTGGACCAGCTACAGGGGCCTGGCTAGCTACGGGTTTTTCAAGGGTGCAAAGCCTGCTCTCCAACTTATTGATCCTGGCCTCCAGAGCTGCAAACAGGCTACATTTATTACAAGTATCATTGTAACTAAAGGGGGCAGAGAAGTAACGAAATATCTGACACAATGAGCAGGAAAGTGCAGGAGGGACAGGTGAAGAGGCACACTGAGTAAATACTGTGAATATAATTAGTGAGTGAATCAATAGAGTGAGCACTTTGGATATTGCACATGAAGATTACACTATGAAATAAGACCTTATGTATAAGTTTTTAATCAAACTTATCTGTGTAGCCACACAGATAAGCTACACAAAAACACCACTGTGCCTTGTAACAGGAACAGAAAGTGATACTCTACCAACACCAAGGCAGATAGAGCCGAAACCAAACAAGGAAGTGCTTAACTACCTGGTATAACTCAAATGTGCATCTTAAAGCAAATAATCTGAAAGGTGGAGAGGAAAGGCCATCTCACTAATTAGGAAAATCTTGATTTGGAAAAAGCATTTATTTCTCTGTTTTTGAAAATGCCCTCCATAAAACTACGACATCTTACCATTCATCAGTGGAAAAAAAATAAGAGCCCCGGGTTTCTCTTCACAGTGAGAGCTCTGATGAGCCAAACATTCCTTTGATCTGAACTAGTAATGACTTTATGAATTTCTTCACAAAAATGTAATTATTAGAGAAAAAAATCAGGGCCATCTCATATATATATTATTATATACAGTAACTTTCAAAACTACTGATTTATTTTTTTCAGTATTTACTTTATCCAAACCATCAGTGTGTCTGTTACACTCCAGCCCTACAAAACCACTGAAAGACGTCCTAATTAAGGCTTTGATCTTAAATATAATCAGTCTTTTGCTATCAATGGGCTGAACATGACAGGCCTTTAATGTGGCAGTAATTAACCCCTTACTTAAAAAGCTATCACTTCACCTAGCTTCTCTAAGCTAATTATAGGCTAATCTCTAACATTTCTTTTATCTAAAAATGATTGAAAGAGTAATTGTAAAACAGCTAGACTGGACAAGCCCCATCCCCACCCTGATGTACAAAAATTGGATGGATGGAGGTCTGTGAATAAATTAAAAAATTTTGTGATATGTTTACTTGCAGCTCATATTAATTAATGTTGTTCTGATGTTAACTCATTTTCAGATGATTCAGTGTACGACTCTGCGGAGCCCTTCCTGACTGATGATACCACCGGTGGCTGCAGCCTTGCTTTGCCGTCTGCCATGTTGCTCATCCTCCTTCTCATACTCCTCATCTCCTACTCATAGCAGCTCTCTGAGTCAGACCAAGCACCGCCCCACCACCACTACCACTCTGAAGAAAACTTGATGAAGGAAACTAATGTAGCTTCCTCTTACTGAACTTTGGCCTTTACCTCAATAATACTCAAAGGCTCCAACAATCAGAGGAGGCAAGAACAGTGGTGGGGGGAGCTTGAGGCTGCATATCAACTCTGTGTGGAATTTCTGGGATCATCCCTGCTCTTCTTTTGTTTCTGTCAAGCTGTCATATAAAATTGTGTTACAGATCCTCAAGTCAAGACTTTAAAGGATCTCGTGTTAACATTTCCAGGTTCAATCTCTGAATATTGGTGCATAATGCTTTATTTTTAAAACTGTGAGGATGATTTATTGTATTTACATCCAACAGCCGCTTCCTGAGTTTTAGACATTGACTGAGATTTATATCCTGCTTAAGACACTAGAGATCTTGTCCTGGTGCATGGTCAATAGTCCAAGTAAATACAAGGTCATAATGACCAAAACTAGCAATATTGCCTTACAATGAGCCATGACCTCAGTTTCATAATCAACCATTGATCAGTGGCATAAGTATCAATCACAGCTAGCTAGGAAAAGGCTGCAAAGAGAGCAATACAAGATGGTGAAAGATGTACTCTTAGGTCTCTTCCTCAGTTGAGCAATGGTCGCTCACTTTTCACTTTTCAATGTCCTTGACTACCTGCTCAAGTCTTCCTCTTTGTCCAGGATGTGCTCATCCTAGTCTGTCTAGTTTAATGAAACTGTGCACCTACCCTTGTTGCCACAATGGTGATTCTGTCTTTACGGAATAACACGTGTGTCTTCCTCTTCTTCATGCTTGTATTGGATGTTGGGGGCTTTGCACTTCTGAGGCAGGCTGCAACTTTCATCTGAAGTTGCCAACCACAAAAATTGTTTCACGATGCATATTTTATCCCAGTTATTAGTTTCACTAGCTGGATTTGTCTTGCCATGAAAGCTCAACTCTTTCTTAAGAATGGCTTTCCCTGCTTGAGAGAGTTGTCTGTCAGATACATTCTTCACCCACTAGTCAAAGTGCTTGGTGTGAATTTAGCATACATCTGTCCGTTTCCGCCGCGTAGCAAGTAGCTCAGACTTCTGCTGTCTCATCTGTGACTATTCATGCTGTTCTCATCTAGAAGCTATCGGTTCCTGGGTTTTGCCTATTGTGCCTAACTTTTATATGAATGAAATGGAGAAAATCTCTGGTATCCTATCCTGGAACATCACTGAGCCTTTGGTCCAGATATAAATGACAATCTGGTGGACAAACACATCAAGTTCATCAGTCTAGATATAAAAATATTACAGGCAATCATTGTCAGACTGTGAAAGTACTAATTCATACCCATGCATACCGATCAGTAGTACAAATTTGACTTTGTCTATCCGCATGACCACAATGTGGGTGTCATCAGGACAGTACAACAGAGCAAACATTTTCCCATACACACAGTGGCCAGGGAAGCTGAAGAACATCATAACAAAGAGACCCTGCATAGATTTGTTTTTTGTGATTTGGTGCTATGGAATAAAATATAACTGAATTGAATTAAATGTGGTTGTCCCAGTGGAGCATTTGTCAAAGCTGGCAACATGCCGACCAAACAAAAACCACTGATGAACTGGTGTTTGTTAGGATTGGACAGCTTTTCTTCTTCTTTCTTTCTTTCTTTATTTTTTTTCACCACTGTGAAATCAAACTCTAAAACATAATACACCAAAAACGAAACAACCATTGCTGAACCAAGGAGGGGATATAAGAGTATGTCTTTCACCATATTAAAACGCTGTGATTGCAGCAATTTCCCAACTCTGTGGTAGTACTCATCTGCTTTGATCAGTGGTAATGGCAGTTTGCATATTAATGGTGGTACTTGTTTTTGCCATGTAACTGCACTGTTTAAAGGTTGGGGAAGCCTACAGTTAGCTCAGACTGGAGAAGTCACTTGTGTTGCAAGGTTTCTTCCACTGAAACCCATGTGTAAAGATCAAAAGAATAAAGTTCCTGGCACTAAATATCTTAATATCTTGCTGTGCAAGTGGTTTCAAGCTAAAATTGATAATTGAAGGATTTTAGACAAGTCACTGGATAAAAATCTTGGCAATATAGGTAACTTTCTTTTGCGATAGCTGCGAAACAATGTGACAATTATTTAAATGAATACTTTCACCTGTAATTAAACTCTGGTAACTGGTATTTAGGGATTATACAGGTTACAGACAGGCCCCTTATTTTCCCAGTAAACTCCCAAAAACCAAGCTATTAACTTAGCTGTAAATTATTAGTGTATTTGCAACAATGACCCAGACAATTACTAACTACAAACTGTAAAAGAAATTGTTTAAGTGTTGATAACTACACTATGAAGTATTGGCTTGTTATATTTAATGCAATTACATTTTTTTGTTGGGACAGTACGCAATTTTACCTTCCCTGTGAGCAGCACTATGTGACAGCAGGGAAGACAGAATCCCTTTAAAGCAGAAGATCAATCTTGCAAAAGCTAGATATAGGGAGGGGCAGCTTTCTGCCATAACTTTACTGTAACTGTAACTTAGTTTTATCTTTCAAAAAAAGTGGACATTTATTATGAAAACTTACTGTGAAGTAACATTAGATAGGGACTCATTTTCAGGAACGTATATGAGCAAAATAACAGTTACCTTAAAATCAACCAAAATGTCATTGTATTTTTTTTTTCTACTGTTCTGGGCAGCTGTTGGTTTCTGCACTTGTTGGTAACAAAATTAAACATATTATGTAACAGATTTACACATTTTAATTTCTGTGTTAAAATGTACAACTGCAGGTACAGTATGGCACATTTCCAAAATAAAATGCTCAAGAAATTACTAGACTAGTGGTACATATCTAAAATTAGAAACATCCTTTCTCAGAGTGATGCTGAAAGTCACGTTTATCACTTCTGTGTTGGACTACTGTAATTCGTTATTATCAGCACAGAAGTGCTTTCCTAAAAACTCCCTGAGGAGCTTTTAGTTGATCCAAAATGCTACAGCAAGAGTACTGACAGGGACTAGAAAGAGAGGATATTTCGCCCATACTGGCTGCTCTTCATTGGCTCCCTGTTAAATCCAGAATCAAATTTAAAATCCTTCTCATCACATACAAGGTCTTGTATAATTAGGCCCCATCTTATTTTAAAGATCTTTACAGGACTGTATCACCCCAGCAAAGCACTTCACTCTCAGACTGTGGGCTTATTTGTAGTTCCCAGGTGCTTGCTCATAGGCAGTTGACTGATTGTTGGGTTTATTCTGGAGTTGGTTATTGTTATTCTAGGGTCTTTACCTTACAATATATTACAACAAATCTATTAAAGACATATATACACTACCAGTCAAAAGTTTGGACACACCTTGTCATTTAATGGTTTTTCTTTATTTTTGCAAATACATGCTGAAGACATCTATTATATGAGTCAAGATATATGGAATTATGCAGCAACGAAAAAAGGATAAATAACTTTATACATATCTTATGTTTTAGAATTTTGAAAGTAGCTACCATTTGCTTTGCTGACAGGGCTGCAATGACCTGAAATGGTTGAAATGAAATGGACCATCAGTTGTGTTGTGCAGAAGTCAGGTTGGCACAGAGCTGACAGCCCTAATTTGACAACTGTTAGAATTCATATTATGGCAAGGACCCATCAAATAAGTAAAGAGAAACAACAGTTCATCATTACTTTAAGAACTGACAGTCCGTCAGTCTGGAAAATTATGTAAACTTTGAATGTGTTCCCAAGTGCAGTCACAAAAACCATCAAGCATTATGATGAAACTGGCTCACATGAGGACCGCCTCAGGAAAGGAAGACCAAGAGTCAGCTCTGCTGCTGAGGATAAATATATCCGAGTCACCAGCTTCAAAAATCACAAGTTAACAGCACCTCAGATTAGCGCCCAGATAAATGCCACACAGAGTTCGAGTACCAGACACATCTCTACATCAACTGTTCAGAGGAGACTGCATGAATCTGGCCTTTATGGTCAAATAGCTGCTAAGAAATCGCTACTAAGGAAAAGCACCAAGCAAAAGAGATTTGTTTGGGCCAATACAAGGAATGGACATTAGACCAGTGGAAATCTCTGCTTTGGTCTGATGAGTCCTAATTTGAGATGTTTGGTTCCACTCTCCCTGTCTTTGTGCAATGCAGAAAAGGTGAACAGATGGTCTCTACATGCATGGTTCCCACCGTGAAGCATGGAGGGGGAGGTGTAGTGGTGTAGGAGTGCTTTGCTGGTTGAGGATTTATTCAAAATTGAAGGCACACTGAACCAGTATGGCTACCACAGCATCCTCCAGTGACATACCATCCCATCCAGTTTTCGCTTAGTTGGACCATCATTTATTTTTCAACATGACAATGACCCCAAACACACCTCCAGGCTGTGTAAGGGCTATCTGACCAAGAAGGAGAGTGATGGAGTGCTGCGCCGGATGGCCTGGCCTCCGCAGTCACCTGACCTAAACGCAGTTGAGATGGTTTGTGATGAGATGGACCACAGAGTGAAGGCAAAGGGGCCAACAAGTGCTCAGCATCTCTGTGAACTCCTTCAAGACTGTTGGAAAACCATTTCAGGTGACTTCCTCATGAAGAGTGGTTATTTTTAAGAATCTAAAATATAAAACATGTTTTGAGTTATTTCACACTTTTTTGTTTACTACATAATTTCATATGTGTTCACTGATAAGTTTTGATGCCTTCAATGAGAATCTACAAAGTAAATAAACATGATAATAAAGAAAAAACATTAAATGTGAAGATGTGTCTAAACGTTTGACTGGTAGTTTATTTACATACATACTTGTATATAGTCCCATAGTTTTCAGTGAATGTAAACTGACATGCACTGTGAACTAATAGACAAACCAGGCTAAGCCATGAGGTCCAAAGAATTGTCTGTAGATCTCCGAGACAGGATTGTATTGACAAACAGATCAGGGAAGGGTACAGAAAAACTTCTGCAGCATTGAAGGTCACCAGGACTCTTCCCAGAGCTGGCTGCTCAGCCAATCTGAACAGTATTATTGCCAAAAGGCACTATCCAGGTGACTCTCAGAGCATGAGAAACAAAATTCTCTGCTCTGATGAAACAAAGATTGAAATCTTTGGCTTGAATGCAAAGTGTCATGTCTTATGTAAACCTGGAACTGCTCATCGCCTGGCCAATATAATTACTACAGTGAAGCATGGTGGTGGCAGCATCATACTGTCAGGATGTTTTTTGCCAGCAGGAGTCAGGGTGGAAAACTGTAAGGCCTAGTTTAGGGTTAAGGGAAAGATTAATACAGGAATCTAAATGGAAATCTTTGATGATAACCTGCTTTAGAGCACTTTGAACCTAAAGGATCAAGACTCTAAGCACACAGCCCAGATAACAAAGGAGTGGGAGTGGCTTTGGGACCAATTTGTGAATGTCCTGAACCAGAGGCTAGACTTGAAGCTGACTGAATATCTGAAAGGATCTGAAAATGGCTGTTCACCAGTTCTCCACATCCAACCTGATGGAGCTTGAAAGGTTCAGCAAAGAAGAATGGGAGAAATTGTAAGTAGGTATGTCAAGCTTGGAGCATCATACTAAAAAAACCCTGAGGCTGTAATTGCTGCCAAAAGTGATTCAACAAAGTATTCACCAAATACTTATGTACGTTATATTTTTGTTTTTTCTTGTCTTGTATATCTTATATATTTTGCATAAAGTTGCACGAGATATTGTACAAGTAGATGATTATCCCACAAAAGCCTTTAAAGTATTTTTTTCAGCAACAAAGTTTGAATAGTGAGATCAATAGGACCTAAGGAATTATATCTTGTTAGAATACTTGTGTTGTTTTTACTACAGCATCTTACACACTTACACAGACAAATGCTGACATACACTGTTAGGATTTTGTTGGGGTTGGGTTTAGACCTTTGTCTGTACAGTTTCTGATTCTTATAATCTTGAGGTCACTTGAATGTATGTTTGACTTAGCATGACCTTGGTCTATGGCTGCTGAAAGCAAGCAGACAACGTGAGGTAAGCGTAGACTTTATTAAAAGTTTACAAAGCTCCCATGTATGAAAACATAGGCCAATGTGGAAGTGCCTTGAACCTTCATTCTTTTTCATGGCTAGCACGGTGTAACACCATTAACCGAAAGAAATGAGATGTGTATATGGTCTCAATAAATATTTTCCCAATTAGGTTATTAGTCAGTCACTACCTTTAAGTTGCCTTCAGTAACACATTATGTTTGTCAAATAAACTGTAGTCCAATTTAGAGTCAAAAGAAAAAGCATGTTATGCTTTGTCACTACCAGTTAAAACAGGATCTCATTTAGAACTATTGTGTGCTCTTCAGCTCAATCTCTCATTCAAATTGATAACTTTGGTTTCACAAACCAAGATGATAATTACTTAAACCAACACTTGACTTGACAGTATATGTACTCCTTTTATATACTCTATGAAGTTTCATAAACTCACAGAACAAGCTAACATTGTGTCACAGGTAAAGTAATTTAAAGTAGCTTCACTAACTAACAAATCAAACTATTACATGTATCTACAAGACAATATACCTTCACAGGTGTGAAATTGTGTTAACTATTGTATTTCATAGTAAGTAGTCACTTTTGTAAAAGTGTTAATCTGAATTAACAACATAATTAGTTCAGAAATTCATACTTTTTCAATAATGTAATAAAAGTTCTCTGTAATCACGCTCTCAGTTATAAACCCCAAGAACTTGATTTTGTTCATCTGGATGTAGCGTTTTCAGAGGGAGAAATGCTTCCTTCAGTCATGGTCTCACGGCCAATGATGGATGGTCTTTGATCATATTAATTATCAAAAGCTGACCTCACAGCCCATTCTTCACCAGTGGTGCTAGTTTCAGTCATTATGCAAATGTACTGTTTATAAGGTTGGGAAAACCTGCAGTGAGCTGAGACTGAAGAAGTCACTTGATGAGTGACGAAAAATTTCTCTCTCTCACTGAAAACGCTACGTCCAGATGAACAGAATCAACTTTTTGAGATTTCTTTACCTGGATGATTGAGCATGCATCAAGATATCAGTTGTATAGAAAAGAGTAAAGTGGAATAAAGTGGCTGATTTCTGTCTCACATTATCAGTGTTAAGAAGAAAATGATAGGGAAGCCGATCTATAGTTCTAACTTTTCTAGTCAATGGCCTTTTGTTTCTGCCAAAGACTCTTGTTCAATATGTCTAATGGATAAATCTTTAGGGTCATGGTCAGTTAAAGGGGAGGAGTGTGTTTTATTATTTTCTGAACTGTGATGTTTTGTTGTTTAAAAAATGTCCTGTGCAAAACACAAATGAAGAAATAGAAAAATGGCCTTTTACCTCACTGGTGCTGGATTTTTCATGACTGATAAACAGCGACACAGTGTGGTTTTAGATGTAGCCTCTTTTTTGTTCTTCCCATCTCTCCATACCATCCCCCTTTTTTTCCTGATGGCTGGACAGTGTGTCCTTGGAAGTAAATAAGCAGGGACTTGTTGAGAAATGCAGTATATCCAATGAACACACTGAGATAGATTCTGATGACAAACCACTTGTACTCCAATGAAGAACTAACAAAACAAGAGGATGTAGACGCTAATGTCTGTATCAACAACACGTTGTTTTTTAAATTTGTATTTTATTTTTTTCCCATCTTTCTGTTTATGAATTTATTGGTAGAATTGAGAAGTGATCTGTCTGATGTTTGTAACTGTTTGTTGTTGTTGTTTTACATGCATTGCAATGGTCTCTTGTTGGTTGGTAAGTAATAGATTTGATTTCTTTGTCGAGTTCAGTCAGTGTGTAGCATAAGACAATGTGATGGAGGGGAGGAAAGAAATCTAGAAGAAATTAGTTTTTGATTGTGGTTTTTGTGAGTGGGAGTGAGAGTGAGCTCTCCCTGTCATCTGGTTTACAGCGTCTGAGAAAAAGATGTTTTTCTACACTCGAGTGTCTGAATATTTTATTCCTTTTACGAAAAAAGTAATAAGAAAAGTTCTTGTATATTTTCATATTGAATGCAAATGAAATCCTGTTGTAAAACACGTATTTATCTGATTAGATAAAGAGCTATGGAAAAGTTAGATGTCATCAGGACTTGTGCTAGCACTGCAGGAAGAATAAAACTTCAAAATGCATTTATTTAATGTAAGTAATCTCAGAGAGAAAATGTGTGAATCTTTGATAAACTTACCACAGATAAAATAAAAATAAAATCCACTAAAGGTGCATCTTCCTTCATTGTTGCATTTGACCAATTTTTGACAGGTTCCACTGGCATACAGGGGTCCGTGTGCTGTCGCGTATCACACGCCTTGTATAAATGTGTAATTAAAGGGAACCCCCCTCAGATATTCACTGTTCTTCCTCCAGACAAATTATTTACTGTTATTTCTGTACATATGATAGTGAACTTATCTCTATTTACAAATAAAGACGTGTTTGCATGCAACACACTACCCCTCCCTCTCCCATAATGATAATGAACAGTTCTCAAACTGAATTCACCTCTATTACTTATGGATCAAGTACTTAAAATGGAGCAATAAAAAGCAGAAGGTAAGAATACTCAGGTAAGTATGAACCCATTTGTATTCATTTTACTTAATTTTTGTGTGGGGCAAAAATTACACAAATAATGCAGTAAAGTCTATTCTCTCCTCCCTGCAAAACAAGCAAGAAGTACAGAAAAAAAGAGACTGGATTATGCTAAAGATCATATCAGTGAACCGGGAATATGAAACCCCGAGAGAAGTTGCCTAATCACAAGTTTAACTGAAAGAGGCAGCCTTAATTGTGCTGTGAAAACTCAAATACTAGATACGAGGAACAAAACATAATAACAAACAAAACATAGCAAAACTGAAAACATTCAGCAGGGGACGCAAGAGTGCCAAAGTAAAACAGCCAAGAGACATTCACAAAGACGCACACTAGACACTGGGACGTGGAGACATGACTGACTGGGGAGACAGAGGGAACATGGAGACAAGGGTGACTAGACATGAAACATGGAACTCGGGGAAGGCAAAGGCAAAAACAATAAAGAGAACCAAAACCACGAAGAACAACCAATCCAAGAATAAAACTTAAACTTCAATAAAACCCAGTACCATGACACTCCTACATATTGTGTTCCACACTTCTTACAAGTTATTGAATATACATAGTTCTTAGAACGCTGATTACACTTACATTGTGAGAGGAAAACACTGTCATTTTAAAAACTGTGCAACCGTTTACGGTGCTGAAAAATTTGCCTCTGAGGTCTGGGTCTAGCCTCGGAGAGTGATGTGATTTTGGCCTTTATAAGATAATCCCTCAGGTTTTTATTTCTCCTAAAGGCTGCAATTAATTTATAATCTCAAAACATTTGGGTGTCCTGAACAAGTTTCTGAAAGTGGTTCCTAATTCATCTTGTGGGGATGGGGCAAACGTGGTAACCACTGGGAGAAGAGGAGAGACATCAATGGGCCTGGTCTGTAAAAAGGATTTGAAACACTTCCTTAAGAAAAAGTGACAGTACCCTCTTGTGGACAATGCCGAGAATCGAATTTTAGTAGCTTTCCTGAAATCAGTCTGCTGAGTTCAGATCCTATGAAATCTCAATAATTGGGACGTAATTAGTCCAGCAAATGTATGCTTTGGATGAAAGCTTGTCTTAAACAAGAGGGCATGTGTATCTGTGGGTTTGAAAAATACTTTTACATCCAGTCCATGGTTATTTAGAAAATTTGGCCCCTTAAATGTGGTTGTATACAAGAAATCAATTGAGGTTTTTTTAATAGTGGATTTAAGCTTAATCGAGGCATTATGGTTGTTCAGAGTCCTTAGAAACACATCAAAATCTTGTTCAGAATGTTGCCATATTCCCCAAATATCATCAGGAAACCGATAATAATGTAACGGTTTTTTCTCATATTTTTCTAAGACAGAGGTCTCCCACTCTGCCATGATGTATGGCGTATGCAGGGGCAAACTTTTCACCATCACCACCCCTTTTATTTGCAAATAGAAGTCCCTGTTGAATTCACAATCATTTTTCATTAGGATGACTTCTAGCAGTTCCAGTAATAATTTGTCTTCTATGGTGAGAATTTCTGAAAAATTCTCCTTACTGCATTTATCCCTTCTTTAATGTCTATATTTGTATAGAGGCTATCAATGTCAACTGTAAACAGAAAGGATTCAATGGGGGCTTCTAGTTATAGAAGAGCCCTGTCCTTGGCTCAATAAATACTTCTTGTGCTTCTTCTGATACAAGTTATTAATTACCTTTTCAACTATTGGTATTGTGTCTAAATAAACTGGTTTCTTTAACTTGAAGTAGTATGTTTTGTCATTCAGCTGCCTGTAGCCTCCCTCCTCCTCTTTGTCCAAAATCACTACAGCACTCGCCTTGTCTGCTGGTTTTAGAATAATTTGTTTTCCTTGATTCTTTTAAAGCATTTGTTTCTGCTGTAGTTACGTTAGGTTTGATGCAACTTATTCACAAATAGTTTTGGAAATAATCCAGGGTGAATACCTGGGGCGGGTGCTGACTTATGTGGCGAGACCAGTCAGATTTTAGGGTAAAAGGCTGAAGTTCCGAATCGTTTTTATTCCCATAATAAATAGCCAATTTGACCCTTCTATGGTATTGTTGGATCATATTTACATTGGAACCATAGATTTTTATTGTAGCCCTTTGTGGGCTGTCTTCAGTGCCCCTTTCAGCTCAGGCATTTTTTTTATCCTTCTGTGACCTGTTGTTCTGGCCAAAGACAAATTTATCCACCATCATGTCGCAGGTTGCTTTCTCCAGCACGGCTTCTGCGTGGCACCATTTTGCTCCTGCAAAGCTGTCAATCTGCACTCCCTTTTTTGCAAAAGGTGGGAGTCTGGCAACATTGGAGTCTCAGATGAAGGTTTTGGTGAGGGTGGTGAAGCAGGAGGAGAATCCTCTGCTGTTTTTGTTTGGAGGCGGGTCTGCACACTGGACCTCAGTATGTTTAGGTTTATGGGGGTCAGTCTGTAGTGTGCTACAGTGTGGTATGGATACTTTGGTTGTTTTGCCTCCACTGGTTTCTGAGGGGTTCGATTCTGTCTTTGCGAGATCCACCACATTGCTACTCAGCTCCACAAGAGGTTGGGGTGGCTGGGCAGGGGGAGGTGATCCCTCTCCGCCAGGGGCCTTCCGCTCCCAGACGGGAGTTCTTTTCATCCTCTGGTCCCTTGGCGCTGATTGGCCGGGGTCTGTCTCCTGTAAGTTAGTAGGAGGGGTGTTCATCAGACTGTTCTCACTCCCCTCCTCTCTGTCTACAAAGGGTGACCAGTCCCCCACGATGGGATCAGTCATAGTTGAGGGTGTGTTTTTGGATGACGTACACATTGCAGGCGGGGCGTGAACATGTGCAGTGGTGGTTATTATCTAGTTGGCGTTGCCCTGTGGTGTGGTGGATCACATATGAAGGGAAGTTTGCTTCAGTGAGGAGTTCTACATTTCCCCACTCATCTGTGGATGTTGCTCAAGTTCACTGGTTGTGCCCTGTTGTTCAGATGGCCTGGTGGCTGGCATCAGGTCTGCCAGCTTGGCTATGATGACTGCTTGGGCCTGGTCCAGGGACTCCGGCTTGAGACGGCGGCCCAGATTCTTTTTGGCCCAGGACAATGCTATCTCAAAGGGAGCCCTCAAGCCCTGTATGGAAAACTACAAATTTTTTATACTCCATCCACTATATTCTGAGTATAAAGGATTAATATGGCTGTGTGGGTCAAATTCTCCTCGATCAGAGCTTGTGTTTTCATAGCTGGCTTAATAACCGTCACTAAATTTTGCTCAAAGGAGGAGGATAGTGAGACATTTTTCAGTTTATGCACTGATTTACTTAGTTTATGAATGATGCAGACTTTAGCAGAAAAGTCAGGATCATCTGACTGAATTTGCATCAAAGGTCTGGCTTTACATACCATCCTTTTCGGCCTGACCTTCGTTCAAATCCCCGGTCCTGCCGCAGCAGTGCTGGGCAGTGTGGCGGTCAGCAACTGGTGGTTCTACCACGGTTCCGCTTCCATTGTTAGTGAAAGTCCCTCTCACTTTCATATCTTCCCCCTCTAAGGTGTGGGTTTGCCGCCCATCCCGGGACGGGAAGCTGTTTTGGCGGACGGTTTCCGTCTGTATGCTCTGTCCGTCCGATCACAGTCTCTCTTCTGGCCTCTACTTTGCTCCATCACGGTCCAGAGCTCGTCTTCAGATCACGCAGGCATGTTTGAGGCCCAGCCTGTAGCCTTAACTTTGTAGTGTAAACACTATTAACTTTGCTAGTTAATGCTAAATGGCTATATGCTAGCAAATCATACGCACTTATTTTTTTATGTGAGAAATAAGCACTTTTAATCTTAACTGACTCAATTAATTACAAAACCATTTATATGCAAGCCAAAGGTGCAATGTTTCGGTTTGTAATCAAACCGTCATCAGGCTGGCTTGATTTCAGTCTGTATGTGACAGGTGCAGATTTGTTGAAGATCACACATGTGTGTTTGATCACATGCTTAGGCTTTTCAGTCTCCACAGCCAATCAGAGAAAATTACACAATGACTGTAGAAAACACAGACGACAGCCCAAAAATGAAGCCAAAACGACTCTATCGCCCCCCGGTGTCTGGCAGCAGTATAGGTCATAGGTCATAAACCCGCCTCCTCCATGTTAGCGGATGGGACTGGGGTCAGACTAAAATAAATTAATTCTCCTCAGATAAATTTTTTCCAAAGATTCTTTCTTTTGTTATCAATAGTTCTCATCACGCTGATTTATGTCCAAGGGGTCTCCTTTCCCATGTTTGATTCTAATTCCTACCGCGGTGATGTTAAATTGGGGTGTAACGTCATCATAAGAGCTTTGACTGGCAGCTGCAGTCACGGAGAAACTTGCGTATCTCTGTTCGGGAATAGCAGATAGAGCGTAGGCTCTCTTTTTTGCTCTATAAAATAGTTTTCTTTTAGAATCACTCATCTTAGCAGTAGGATATACATGAAAAGAGAAACAAATTAAGTTTGAGTGAAAATGTACATTTTTTGCACTCTCTGGTCAACTGACTCAGTGACTCAAATGACTCAAAAAACCCTATTCACTTTGGTGAGTGACTCATTCAAACTCGATTCAGTAAAAAGAATCAAATTTACCATCACTATTTTCTACAGTCATGGAAATTACATGGGTCAACGATCTTTGTATTAAGAGGGACCTGATTGGTCACTCCCCTGTCTGCTGCATTCAGGGACCTCATGAACACAAATTTACAATATCAGATGTGATTCAGAAACATAATTGAAAATTGCCCTGAGAAATGGCCCTACACAGTCCTATTTACATACGAGCAAGCAAGCAAACAATTTATTTACATAGCACTTTCAGAACAACTCCGAGCTGAAAACAAAGTGCTGTACACTTGACATGCCCCAAAATGATACATTGAATAAAAATTGAAATAAAAAATAAAATATAAAATGATAATTAGAATTAAATTTAAAACAATAAAATCAGGGTCATACTGTGTCATACGCCAAGAACTAAATATGGGTTTTAAGATGTGTTTTAAATCCATTTTCATCCATTTTTTTCCACTTACAACATATTGTACAGGATATTGCAATTTGGGCATCTCACAAGACCTTTCCTTATTTTCCACAGGAAGTAGGCACAGTGAGACAAATTGCACCAATAAAATGTGTAAAATTAATGGATTGTGTACATTTTTGTAACATCCTAATGATACAGGGATTAAACACCATACAAGTCAGAGAAAGCAGAATCACATTCCTATCACATTCAATTTGTTATGTTGATTCATCAATTTTCCAGTTCAGGCTCCTATGATAAAGATTACCTTATGTTATGTCATCATAGATGAAGGTATGCACAACTGCATCCAGTGTGAACTTCCTGCTGAACTACATGACTGGATAACATCCATACTGGAGACAGCAACTCCATGTTGGACTTCTGGAGGCTGGAGCTGGTTCTGCTTTGAACCCGAGAAAACCTCCAGTTGTTCAACAATCAGTTCATCACAGGTATGTTGTCACTGGCGCTGTTGAGCTGTGTCTGAGCCTCTGATGAGATCGTTGTTTTCTCATGATGAGACATTGAACTCTTTGATTATCCAGTATGATCATGAAGGGTCCTGACAGAAAAACATTCACCTCTTCACGCAGCTGTGGCTGCAGATGTTACATTATTGTCATTACAGGGTGGGCCATTTATATGGATACACCGTAATAACATGGGAATGGTTGGTGATATTAAAGTCCTGTTTGTGGCACATTAGTATATGTGAGGGGGCAAACTCCTCAAGATGGGCGGTGACCATGGTGGCCATTTAGAAGTCGGCCATCTTGGATACAACTTTTGTTTTTTCAATAGGAAGAGGGCCATGTGACACATCAAACTTATTGGTAATGTCACAAGAAAAACAATGGTGTGCTTGGTTTCAACGTAACTTTATTCTTTCATGAGTTATTTACAAGTTTCTCTTTGTTCACAGCCATTTACATGTCGAAGAGGTTAACACGTGAGGAGCGGATCAAAATTGTGTTGATATCTGGTGAACGCAGTAACCGGGTCATTGCAGCAGATTTCAATGCAAGACACCCTACGAGACCACCCATCTCCCATGCTACAGTTAGCAAACTGCTTGCTAAGTTTCGTGAAACTGGTTCAGTGTTGGATTTGCCAAAATGTGGACGCAAGAAAACTGTCACTAATGAAGAAACATCAGTGGCTGTCCTAGCTTCATTCAGCAAGATCCCACAGCGTAGCACTCGCCGCATGTCACTGGAGAGTGGCATTAGTCGAACATCCCTTCGGCGGATATTAGCTACTCACAAATGGCACCCTTACAAGCTCCAGCTACTGCAGCATCTCAACGAGGATGACCCAGATCGGCGCACAGAATTTGCAGAATGGGCAAAACAAAAATTGGAACAGGACCCTCAGTTCACGCAGAAGATTTTGTTCAGTGATGAGGCAAACTTCTATGTGAATGGTGAAGTTAACAAACAAAACCACCGCTATTGGTCTGACACTAACCCACATTGGATGGATCCCTCCAAGACTGTTGGAACAACAAAAGTGATGGTTTGGTGTGGTATATGGGGTACAACGATAGTGGGTCCATTCTTCATCAATGGAAACCTCAAGGCCACTGGATATTTGAAATTGCTACATGATGATGTGTTTCCCTCTTTGTGCACTGAAGCTGGCACGTTCCCTGAGTTTTTCCAGCAAGATGGTGCACCACCACATTATGGGTGCCAGGTCCGAGCATTACTAGATGAACAGTTTCCTGGAAAGTGGATTGGTCGTCGTGGGCCAGTTGAATGGCCCCCAAGGTCTCCCGATCTGACCCCCTTAGACTTTTATCTTTGGGGTCATCTGAAGGCAATTGTCTATGGTGTGAAGATACGAGATGTGCAGCACCTGAAACTACGGATACTGGATGCCTGTGCTGGCATTTCTCCTGCGGTGTTGCTATCAGTGTGTGAAGAGTGGGAGAAGAGGGTTGCATTGACAATCCAACACAATGGGCAGCACATTGAACACATTTTATAAGTGGTCAGAAACTTGTAAATAACTCATGAAAGAATAAAGTTACGTTGAAACCAAGCACACCATTGTTTTTCTTGTGACATTACCAATAAGTTTGATGTGTCACATGGCCCTCTTCCTATTGAAAAAACAAAAGTTGTATCCAAGATGGCTGACTTCTAAACAGCCACCATGGTCACCACCCATCTTGAGGAGTTTGCCCCCTCACATATACTAATGTGCCACAAACAGGACTTTAATATCACCAACCATTCCCATGTTATTACGGTGTATCCATATAAATGGCCCACCCTGTATAGCTCATGACACATCACTACAGTGGTATGAAAGTTTTTGCCCCCTTCCTGATTTCCTATTTTTTGCATGTTTGTCAAACTTAACTATTTCAGATCATCAAAGAATTCTAAATATAAGACAAACACAACATAAGTAAACACAAAATGCAGTTTTTAAATGAAGGTGTTTATGATTAACGGGAAAAAAATCCAAACCTACATGGCAGAGGGTGAAAAAGTGTTTGCCCCCTAAAACTAATAACCAGCATTATACAAACTTCACTGAGCTTACAGCTTACCAGTATTAAAGACGGCTGGCACTGAAAGGATATTGAATTTTGATGACATGTATTTAAAGACACACACACATTCTTCAGCTATGCCTTTGTTGTTAGCTTGGCCTTGGTGAGCTTCAGCAGATATTCCTGAACTTTGTTCCTCACAAATTTTGTAATAATCTCGCAAGATTTTCAATTTTACCTTGGCAGTTCTTTTCCAGTGCTAAGACATGATTATAGATGTCAGCAAAGTCCCTGAGCATGGGACAACATTCCTCCTCTACTCACATTCTTGGTTACTGCAATTTGGAGATGATTTTGTTCAAAATGCACCCATCTGAACCCTCGTCCCCCTCACCATCCCTAGTCCCAGGTGGCTGTGATTGTGGAAGGCTGCGGTTCCAAGAACTGGAGGTTCTTGGATAGGTCTTCGCCGTGTGGCTTCTTCAAATTACTCCACCTGGAGTTCACAGCTGGTGTGGGTGGAGAACGCCCACAACTCAATGACATCTTCAGCCACTGGAGTGTCTCCCTTCGAGGCCTCCCTGGGATACCAATCCCCGTTGCTGTCTGTCTCGGAAGGGGAACTCCCTTCCCTTCAATCCAGCATCACATGCGTCGTTGTCGCCACCTCTGGAGATCCAGATCCTCAGGTCAGTGGAACAAAATAAACATTTGGCAGATTGTCATGTTTCAACTCCCACATATCAGGCTGATCAGAAGGTCTGGCTCTCCACCAAAAATGTACCTCTGAGGACCAAATCTAAGAAGTAGGAAACTTGGTTCATTGGCACATTTGAGGTGCTGTTAATTATTAACCCAGTGACTGAGCGTTTTTACAGTGGAGCGTTTGTAAATATTGAGTGTTGGAGTTGTTTACCTGTCACACCACTGACCACAAAAACTGAGCGGGAGTCAGGAGCACATTTACAGAAGCCACGTCTGTGGAAAGTCTTTCAGTATTGTTCACATTCCCACTGTAAATAACAGTGAGAATTTACAAAATCCTCCATTTTGGTCCCGTTCTTGCCATGCACTCTGAAAAACGACGGGAAGTATTAGTGATTGTTATTGTTTTATTTTGATATCACAATTAAAAAAATGATTGTTTGTGTCAAATTCCTTTAAAAAAAATCAATTTCTAAAATGTAGCATGTTTCTAAAATGTAAAATGTAGCATGTTTTGGATTTAGAACATTGGTTGGACTACATGTGTAGAGAGTCATTTAGCAGCATCACCTAAAGAACACCACTACACCTGTCTCAGCAGCATCAATAAGGGTTTAGATCTCTGCTCCATTATTAACATATAATAACTCCAGCGTCTCCTTGCTGTTGGGTAGTTAAAAAATAATAATTACCTATGAAAGAGAAAAAAATGTGATGTAATCTTCATGTACATAAAGTTCAGAATCTCAGGTTTCCAGAAATGACTTTTTACTTTAAATTATTTGGACTCATTCTAATCATTGTTGAGCTTTTGATTTTGTTTAAGTATATGCCAAAGGTCTAATTGTGATGTATATGGAGGTAAAAGGTGAGGTAAGATGAGTTAGTTCCCCTTCCAAGTTACTCAACAGTGAAGCTTGGGAACAATCCCACAGCTGAAAACATGGGGTGGTTCTATTGATTTAGTGGATTTAGAGGAGTGGAGCCTGTGGTTTAATTTGACACAACACGGGAAACCTCAGCCGGCCCGGACACGGAAAGGATTGACAGATTGATAGCTCTTTCTCGATTCGAGAGATTTGGGCGATCGTGGCTCAAGAGTTGGGAGTTCGCCTTGTAATCGGAAGGTTGCCGGTTCGAGCCCCAGCTCGGACAGTCTCGGTCGTTGTGTCCTTGGGCAAGACACTTCACCCGTTGCCTACTGGTGGTGGTCAGAGGGCCCAGTGTACGGCAGCTTTGCCTCTGTCAGTGTGCCCCAGGGTGGCTGTGGCTACAATGTAGCCACAGCTACATTGTACAATGTAGCATCACCAGTGTGTGAATGGGTGGATGACTGGATGTGTAAAGCACTTTGGGGGTCCTTAGGGACTAGTAAAGCGCTATACAAATACAGGCCATTTACCATTTATCCTCTGAGCAGTGCGGAAGATGGCAGTGTTGAGGGCATGGTGATGGATCAGTAAAGCCATCACAATTTACTTTTGCTGTGGAGTGCTTTATTCCAAGACACTGACATTGTTTTAAGATGTGTGGATAAAGTTTGGCATTCCAGGAAAACCAGCTCTCTGATCCAGCGCAGAATCAGCACAGAGCTGTGTGTCTCCTTGTTGCAGGGCTGATAAGATGAAGGGTTAGTGGCTAATTCTGCAACACTGTTGTAATGTTGTGAAATGACAGTGAAAGGGGAAGTATAATGATTGTGTTGCTCCAAGGTGGTTTGACAATAGCGAGCAGTTTACTGCAGGCTGGAAGAAATTTCAGACATGGGGTTCATCCAGAGTGCAGTGCCTGGGCACGGCCACGAGGTGGTGATAGAAGTTGAGATGGGTCAGGGTTAGGGTCTTAATGAGGGCTTTGATGGGTGACCTTCAGTCCAGTTGGTGGTGTGTGCCTCTCCTCAGACCTGGCTGCAGTCTGCTGATTATAGAAGAATCTGCAGTACAGAAAAGCAAGAACAAGCAGACCCCAGACCCACTGCAAACACTAAATAACGAGACGACTCCATGTGGGTGCCAGACTTAAGAAAATCTTTGTGCAGAAGCGAATCGTGTTTCTCTCCAGAGATTCGTGGGATGATGTTTGCATGCTTCAGCTCCACCCTGAAGCTCTGAGTCTGCCATTGGATTTTACCATTCACTGTGAACTCCAATGGAGGGCGTTTTTAAACGCAACACAGCACCACCTTTTGATTACAGTCTCTCACAGAGGGCCTGCTCACCTATTACTGCTGCACTTTGCTTAAGTTTAAAACAACTTACAATATCAGATCACAGCTCATCATTTTCATACTAAACTTGGAAAAAAAGGATGCTATGTCAGAAATGGACTGTGGTCAAAGAACAAATGTTTGATTTTAATGAGCCAAATAAAAAAAATCACATAAATTAAAAAGTCAGCGACAAACAGGTCATAAGACATTTTTACTATTAGTACTTTATTTAAATGTTGCTGTTTGTAGGTGAGATTATAGATAAAGTTTTATTGGGGATGACCACAGTGGGGGTCACGTGTTAAAGTTGCAGTTAAGAATCTGCAGGAAATGAAGTTATCTTTTTTAAACCTCACCCTGCATGTCAGCGCGCGGGTCTGTGGACGTGGCATGCGTGCTTCCTTCTTTACTCTCGTGAAGAAGAACCAATGAGAAAAGAGTCCGCGGACAGCAACCCTCTGACATCATCGAGGGGAGCATGACATATAACTGAGGTGGACCAATCAGGTCGAGGGAAAAGTCTGAGGCGGGCTCTGATTGGCTGCGGAGGACCAGAGGCGGCTCCGCGGGGTCGCAGACAGCGGGGCTCGGTGTGAGGAACGAGCAGAGCAGCGGTCGCCAGGTGTAAGGGCACGCGCACAGGTGAGAGGAGAGCAGGTGAGCTGATGCTCCAACAGCTGTAGCAAGTTTGAGGCAATTTGCAGTTTTATGAATATCAACGTTAAACAGAAACTGTGATGTTTGTAAAACCAGAGTTTATTATCATGTGACTGACGTTTGCGAGAGAAGCTGACTGTGAGTGAAAATATTCAAAGAGGAATTTAAAGCTTAAAACGCGTGCGTGCGTGTGTGTGTCTGTGTCTTTGTATGTGTGTCACAGTGTGTGTCAGGATGGTGCGTCCAGTGCTTGTGTTCCTCATCCTTGCTGTGGTGGTTAGCAGCAGCAGTAAGCCCACAGAGAGGAAAAGTCGGGTCCATCACGAGGAGCCTCTGAGCGCGCTTGAGCATGACGACCAGAAAAACTTCGACTACGACCACGAAGCGTTTTTGGGACAAAAGGAGGCCAAAACCTTCGAGCAACTTCCTCCAGAGGAGAGCCGACGCAGACTCGGGTGAGTTCAGGTCATCTGAAGCTTCGCCTGGTTTTTCTGAGTGATGAAGAGAAGCAGGCCGGCCTCGGCTCTCCACATTGAAGTACAGCCCGAGCAGACTGTGGCTGAGCGCTGTGCAGGGACCACAGAGCATAATGAGAAATTCAGATAATCACTTCCTGTAGCTGCGTCATGCTGACCGTGAGGAAATAGACGTCCTCACTGGTCGAATCGTCTCCACCTCCAGCTGCTGCAGACGCAGGAGAAACTTTACATTTTCAACTCACATACTCAGCTCGGCTGTGTTCACAGAAAACTCAATACAATTAAAATAAAGTCCAGTGTATTTCCTGGACCTGTGAGCTCAGTTTGGGTTCAGTTAGGTTAGATATTTCTCAAGTCCAGTCTTTATTTTTGTTGCCTCTCATTAAGATGTTGTTTTTGGCTTTGCGCTCTGGTAATTCGTGTCTCTGCAGCATCATCGTGGATAAAATTGACACTAACCGCGATGGTTTCGTCTCTGAGGAGGAGCTGAAGGCCTGGATCAAAAATGCTCAGAGGAAGCACATCTATGACAGCGTGGAGCATCAGTGGAAAGACTTCGACTTGAACGGCGACGGCCGCATCAGCTGGGACGAGTACAGGAACGTGACATACGGCAGTTATCTGGGTCAGGACTCCGTCTGAGGTTATTAGGTCTTCTTTGATAAATGTTATTGTGCTGTAACCAATCTGATCAGGTCTCTCATTGCTTGGCTCCAGATGACCCTCCAAAGGAACCAGAGTACAACTACACCCACATGATGTCGAGGGACGAGCGGAGGTTCCGGGTCGCAGACAGGAATGGAGACCTCATCGCAGACAAACAGGAGTTTACCGCTTTTCTTCATCCCGAAGAACACGAGTACATGAAGGACGTCGTGGTGCAGGTGAGACTGATGTCGTGGGGTTATGTGACCCACTGTTTCGTTTCAAATATTTAACTTTCTTTTTTTGTCACAGGAAACGATCGAAGACATCGACAAGAATGGAGACGGGTTTATTGACCTGAAGGAGTATATCGGTGAGGTTTTATCGATCAGGTGGAGCATTAGAGGAAACAGGGAGCAGCTGATCAGGAGGTCAGGCCTTTACCTTCTCCTGACAGACGGACTAGGCAGTGATGGTCTCATGATGAAAATGGACCTTGGAGCCTATGCATGCTTTTTGTGATGTCAGGCAGCAGGGGGCAGCACTGTGACGAGCTCGCTGCTGAATACCACAAAATTTACCTGCAGCTGAATTTATTCTGTGCGCTGCAGCTTTCCTTTTTATGATTAGCCAATCAGAGTGCTTGTTACGTGGAAGTGTGTGTGTGTGTGCGTGTGTGAACAGACTGTAACCAAACAGATAACAGATTTAAGTTCCTCTTCTAAGTTTGGTCACTTCCTGTCACGTCCAATTGCCCTACCCTGAGCCTGGTTCTGCCGCAGGTTTCTTCCTTTTAAAAGGGAGTTTTTCCTTCCCACTGTCACCAAAGTGCTTGCTCATAGGGCATCGTATGATTGTTGGAGTTTCTCTGTATTATTGTATTGCCTTGAGGAAAATGTTGTTGTGATTTGTGCTATATAAACAAACTGAATTGAATTGTCGTAGGTGACATGTACATGTCTGAGGACGGCGAGGAGGAGCCTGAGTGGGTGGCGACAGAGCGTCAGCAGTTCTCGGAGTTCAGAGACAAAAACAAGGATGGGAAGATGGACAAAGAGGAGACGATGGACTGGATCCTTCCCTCTGACTATGACCATGCCGAGGCCGAAGCCCGACATCTGCTGCATGAGTCTGATGCCAACCAGGTGAGGCTGAACCAAAAGCGCCCCTCGCAGCTTTCTGTTTACCTGCTTGCATGTGTAACAGCTGATGTTTGTGTCTTCAGGATGGAAAACTGAGCAAGAAAGAGATTCTGGACAAGCATGAGGTGTTTGTCGGAAGTCAGGTGACAGACTTTGGAGAGGCGCTACTGCGACACGACGAGTTCTAGAAGGTCACATGATTGAAGCGTCGCTGGAACAAACTGCTTCTGGATTTTGGTGGAAACTTTATGGAGATAATTTATTTTTAGAGCCAAAGAAGAAAAAACAGTTTTGATGTTCAACAGTTACTGCCAGGTTGTTAGGTCAGACTTTTTTATTTTTCGTATGTGTTTTTGCTCCTCACGAGTTTCTGCAGTACAGAAGCGTAAAACACTGACCCGCCATTTCACTAAAATCCACTTTTATTTCATTTAGCGTTGAAGAAAATTATGTCATTGGGACACAGGTGGACTAAAAGGAGTGCTCATGTGAGTTCAGGTGAGAGCGCCTTACTGTCGTAGCTGTGTTGGTCATTCGGAAAAAAATCTCACGTAAACGTTTTACGCTTCGTACTTCAGAGCGTTGCCACTTTGGAGCAAATAACAAATGTTTTTATAAAGATTTAAAGATGCCTTAAAGCTTAAAAAAATCTACAGACAAAGTCTGAGTTTTATGTCACATTTTTACCTGTTTATCAATAAAAAAAAAAAGTGAAACTCAGAGTTTGGTTTCGTGAACGTTTTATTCAGAAAGTCTAAAGAAAGACACTTCACTGTTTTTAATGTTTATTTTTGCCTTTTATCTAAACACGTATGTTCTACAGGAACATAGATATCAGCTGATTGTGTGTACGTATAAACTGTATTTACATAACGATGAGTATACAGGAAACATTCGTCCTCCAAACTCTGACCTGTGAAAGTCCTCTTCAGCTCAGTCACGCCCTCTTAAAAGTCCTTTGTGTCACTTTGGTGTAAGCATTAAGAAGCTGTGGACACTTCAGTCTTTGTGGAAACTTCGGAGGATTCGTCCATTTTCTTTCCAAACACCATCTCCATGATGCAGCCATTAAACTGAGAACAGAACAGAAGAACTCATCATCACTTCAGCGGCAGGGACAACTCAAACTGTCAGAGAAAAGCTGCGAAAAACTAAACACTGCATTCTGCACTGTGTTATCTGAGTGTGCTCACCTGTTTGTTCATGAAGACGTAGATGAGCGGGTTGTAGACGCAGGAGCTCTTAGAGAAAAACGCCGGGATGGTGACAAGTCGATAGTCTTTGTTTTCATCTGTGGAGTAGGCAAAGTAAAGAGCTGCCAGGGCGTACGGGCCGTAGCAGGTGACGAAGGACCCCACCATAACGATGATCATTCTTGACACCTCCTTCTCCGCCTTCTGGGTGGAGGCCGACTCAGCCTGCTGGGCTGCAACCTGCAGAGGAAACAGCAAGTCTAAGCTTTAATGGAGTGAAGTTCTCAAGCTCCAAACACACAACCAGCAGAGACTCAGTTAATCACTTAGTGCTGGCTGATTGATTGGGTGAGTGAGTGAGTGAGTGAGTGAGTGAGTGATTGATTGATTGATTGATTGACTCACCGCTCTCAGAGCACCCAGCAGCTGGGAGTAGCAGAAGATGATGATGGTGAGAGGAATGATGAAGCAGGTGACCATGAGGAAGTGTGTGTAGCTGGTCGTGTTGTACTCCTCATTGTGAGTATACCAGTCGGGTCCACAGGAGCAGCCCAGACCTTCAGGGATGTACCTACCAACACAGACAGTCAGCTCACCTGTGCAGGACACACACGGCCAGAATCACCTGGTTCCTACAGTACCTGCTCCAGCCAAAGAAAGGTGGGCAGGCGCAGCCGACGCCCATGAACCAGGTGAAGGCCACTGCAGCCAGAGCGTGATTTGAGCCAAACTTAAAGGCTCCGAACGGTTTACAAATGACCAGGTACCTCTCAAAGGAAAGCACTGCCAAAGACCAGGCGGTCACCAGACCTGAGGAGGAGGGAGAAACACACCATTGCACCTGCACACAACTGTACACATCCTGCCGATGGATCGGGTGGTTTACCTGCCACGGAGCCCACAGCAGACTCCAGAGCACACAGCGTGTGACCCAGGAAGTAGTAACCTCGCATGGAGGCTAAGAACACCTGACTGACGGAGAAGGTGACGAAGATGAAGCCGGAGAAGGAGATGTTGACAAGAATGAAGTTGAGTGGGACTCTGAGCTTCTTGTACTTCATTGTTGCCACGAGAACAATGAAGTTTAAAGGTGTGCCAGCAAAAAGGACAAAACCCATAAAGGCGGCCTGCAGGTAAAAGGCCCAGACAGGGGCCAGGTAATACTGGGGCCCCTCAAAAGGACTGACTTTGGAGATGTTCTCGTACAGGTGGAAGTATTTTCCCATTGTGACCCTGAGCTCTTTGCCGCCGCCGCTGTGTCAGCCTCTTATGTACGCTCATAAACCACTTACAGCAAAGATTATGCTGCTGGGATTTTTCTAAACTTTCAGGATTAAGAACTTCTGACTCCTTAATCTGCTTACAGAAGGTTTTCTCTGTGAACACACGGATCCACCCAAGTTCACTTCACTGCTCAAAAAAAACTTTGTGCTTTAACGGTGACCGCAGTCGCATGCACGTCTTATTTAAATATTTATTTATTATTTTGGTAAATGGCTCTGGGATTAGCCCTTTAACTCCAAGGAATTGAACCTAGAACCATGTGGTCAGTGGATGAGTTTTCCCTCTGTTTCCAAACAAACTTAATTTAATGATTGATTTCATTAATTAAATTATTAGTGTTCAACACATACTTAAAACAGCAATCATATTAACAGCCAATAACATGACAGTAAAACTTTAATTATGCTAAATGATTTATCTGTACTCTTTAAGTTTGGTTACACGTAATAACTAGAAACATCAGCATCCCGCCAACCAGCTCACTGTTGTGGAGAGGTTGGTGGGTGAGAAGCGAGGTACACTTGGACAGGTCACAGATTCAAACAAGGATCTCTTTTAGTGAGGCAACAGAGCTGACTGTTGCTCTGCTGCCAACTCTAAAAATCCTTCTTACAGATGAAGAGGTAAGTCCCTGCTGTGTGATATGGTTCGTGATGGGTTTATAAAGTTTTTAGTGTAATAAACACAAGCTGTTGTCAGGCCCACTGCAGGGCGATGAAGACGCCTGATGATGAAGAGCAGCAGCAGGTGGCTGACGGATCTAAATCCAATAAGAGTCTTTTGTTTTTCCGTGTGCCCGACTTCCGATGTAATCCGGATATTTCAGATTTACCTGACCAGATGATCCTCCTCAATCCTCCAAATCCTTAAAACATCGTCACACAGTCAGATTAGAAGACTCACGACCACTGAAATGGTTAAAGGGGTTCAGCGTGAGGAAGACTGTGAGGAAGAGGAGGAGGAAGAACACCGAGCCTTTAAGAAGGAGCTGTCCTCCAACCTTCATCACTTCTCCTGCTCAGAGTCTGGAGAGCGTCGCAGACAAGAAGAAACTGCTCCGTCTCCACTTCTGTTGCCCATTTTCATCCTGGACCAGACTGACGAGGAGACACATTTATTGACTGATCGATTGATCAGTGGCTGTAATGATTGCTGACCTTTAGAGCGGGGGCTGTATCATAACCAGGCTGTGAGCTGCATGGAGCATGGGTATGATACGACCTCAGTTTGGAGGTGACTTGCAGCCTTAACAGACTGATTAATCATTGATGTATTGACTATTGATTACTTGCTACTATGGATTATTGATTAAGTTCCTGGTGGTTCAGGTATGAAGACCGGAGATTATGTCTGCTGCTTTCACTGTTTAATGTTAGGTTTCTGTTTGTTGTGAGTCTGTGCTGTAACACTAAAGGTCACAGTGGCCTCAGGTGTTCATGTATCCTGTATTATTTATTTTCATCCTTAATGTCTGTTAAATAAAAAAGAACCTGCTGATCAATGAAGTAATTTGATTGTGTGAATCATTACTTTACTATAAACATTTAAATAAAACTCAGAAGCTGTTTTGGTTTAATTATTATTTTTAATAAAATTCCTTTTTGGAGCATTGAGGCACACTATTACTCATCAGATTTATTATCCTGTTATTACAATTATAACTTCAGAAATGTTTTTAACTTCCAAACTTCTGATTATTGAAACTGAATCAAACTCCAAGCAGCTCAGTTTTTTTCTGTGAATAAAAATGCCCCACTAAAATGACTTATTGATCAATCAATGCCCTAAATTTTGTTCACAGATGACTTAAAGCCGTGTTTCTTTGGGTTTTAGAGCAGTTAAATTCGACTCGATCATCAGAGCTCAGAGCACGTCATCAGGTCCCTGAACGTCTCTTTATCCAGGACCTCTTTTCCTTATAGGGCTTCATTTATACTAACATCATTAGTCAGGGTCAGAGGTCACAGGAAGTGGGAGATGAATGCGAGAAATGAACCCAAGGTTTGTCAGTCTACCTGAGAGTAGTCGCCACAGCCTGCATCAGGTTTGGTTTAGTTACAAAAAAAATAAATCTGGAAGCATCAGAAACATGTCAGTCATAAGAACTTTAGCTCACATCATCAGCTGTTGTTGATCTGTCTGTAACTTGCAAGCCTGAACAGCTTCATTAATATCAGATATGAAGCTGAGCAGATGTTGCCACTGGTAAAACTCTTTAACATTGATGTCAGTGATGAAAATAACCCTGTACCTGCTACTTGTTCATGTTCCGCTAATAAACGAAATGATCAAAAGTGTATTTGTATTCACTCAGATTATCTTTGATATTAAGGTTTGTTTGATCTGAAACAGTGTGACTGCACACGCACACACACACTCAGGGTTAAATGTGATGATTTTAAATGTGTGTAGATTCTTCGATATCCAGGTTCAGCATGTTAATTCAGTAATTACAAACATTGTAAGTGTAAGTGTTTGTGAACAGATTTATTTTTATTTGTACTCCTCTGTGTATGATCCCCTCTGTAAATCGCCTTGCTGTAGTGGAGGACTTTTGTGTCCCAAGTATCCATGGAGCTCTGTTGGCTTGGGGAGCCCGGTGGTAGGGCTGCTCAATCTGCTCAACATTTGGCAATAAACCCTTTTCTGATGCTGATTCTTCTGAAGTGTGGTTGGCCTCTCTGTCACAGACAGGGTGAGGAGTTTAGTCTTTTGAGAGGGGCTCAGAGTAGAGCTGCTACTCCTCCACATTAAAAGGAGCCGGTTGAGGTAGTTTGGGCACCTGACTAGGATGCCTCCTGGGTTGTTTTTAGGGATGCCCCAGGGCAGACCCACTCTCACTGCAGAGATAAAATCTCTCAGCTGAAATGGGATCATCTCGATGTTCCCCCTGGATGAGCTGGTGAAGGTGACTGGGGTCAAGGAGGTCTGGTCTTTTTGGCTCAGGCTACTGCCCTCACCACCCAAACCCAGGTGTGAAGCAGAAGATGGATGGTTATGATAAGTTGTCATTAAATTTAAATTCATTTTTTTATTGTACTGCATTGTAATTTATTGTATCGTATTATTATCGTGTCCCTTGTTTTGTTTTATTATAATAAATAATATACTGCATTTTATTTCATCATTTTATTTTTTAATTACCCTCTCACAGAAGTCTTCTTCCGGGAGGACAACGCGGAACTTCTTTTGGTGCCCGTGTTTCCGGTGGGACCGGGATTGCCGTTGCAGCGGAAAGCCTGTGAGATGGCGGTCGGCTCTCGGAGCGTTTAGGACCCTGAACCCGGATCCGAGCACCCGGACCCCGAGCTGTCTGCCTCACCGCGTCCCTGTGTCTGACCCGAGCTATGGAGGGCGGCAAACCGAGCCTGGCGCTGGTGTACCAGGCGGTCCAGGCCCTGTACCACGACCCGGACCCGGCCGGGAAGGAGCGCGCCTCGCTGTGGCTGGGAGAGCTGCAGAGATCGGTGAGAGGGCGGGGGGGAGAGGCCCGGGCGGGCGGAGGTCGCTTCGTGTTTTCGGGGATCTGTGTGAAGCGGATCTCAGGGGTTTACCTGTGTGAAAACGCACAGGTGAAGTGTAGTGCGCAGTCTCAGAGGAGCCACCGCTTCCGTTAGCATAACAGCTAAGCTAAAGAAAATGAATGGAGGAAAACATGCCGAGCTAGCTGCTATGCTAACTGCTAGCTGTCTGTATGTTACTTTGCCTGCCTGCGCACGTGTGTGTGTCTGTTTGTTTCTTTCTCTGTGTGTGTGTGTGTGTGTGTGTTTGTGTGAGAGAGTGTGTGTGTGAATGAGTGAGTGAGTCACCTTGCTGCAGGTGAATAAATGAAGCGCTCCCCGCCTGTGTTTGGACTTCCTGTTTGCGGTTCCGGCTTGTTTGTTTTTATTCAGCTGTTAGCATGTTAGCATGGTCACAGTCAGGTGACCTGGGGTAAAAGGTCAGCCACTGTGCGTGAGGGCTGAAGTTATGCAGGTGAAAGTTTCCCCCTGTAGCAGTCAGCTGATCAGTGAGCATGCTCAGTCGGGTGTTTGTGGAGCCCCAGCTTCAGTCACGTGAGAACTAATTCGAGCCTCTCAGGTGGACCTGAGGAGAACACCTGAGGAGAACACCTGAAGAGCTTCAGGTTCAGTCAGAAGGTGGTTGATCTTTTGGGGACAACAGATCAAACGGTTCATTGCAGTGTCACCTAGCTGGAAACGTGAGGCTGTTGTTCTGGTCAGATGTTAATGATAAGGAGCAGAATCAGCAGACAGCCCACGATTCAATCTTATGAAAATAATTCACTGAAGATTTGTTTTTTTTAACATTTTACAATGTGCGAGTATTACAGTAATGTTCGCAATCACCACCTTTAAACTGTAGATTATGTTGTCAAAGTTAAACTTTGTTAGTACCTGTTTTATACAACAATGTAACATCATCTCTTCATTTATTTTCTTACTAAGCTCACCAACATTTCACTAAGACCTCCATAAATGTTGCCGTAATATGGGTCAGTCTGCAACTGAATGGAGTCAAGTTGGCAATTATGTGCAATCTGTTTGAGATAATACAGCAGTTACCTGATAAAGTTGCCTCCTTCAATTTAGTCTGAAGTCCTCTTGTTCATATTTTAATTAGTTTATTTATTTTTGTTTGGTGTCCCTGTATAGATAAAATATCATAATGTTATGCAGTGTCGATTTTTTTCTTCTCCCATTCCTCGCTATGACATCATTTCCTCCTCAGATGTATGCTTGGGAGGTGTCAGACCAGCTGCTGCAGCTCAAACAGGACGTGGAGTCGTGTTACTTCGCCGCACAGACAATGAAGATGAAGATCCAAACGAGCTTCTACGAGCTCCCGCCAGAGACCCACAATGCACTGCGAGACTCGCTGCTGACGCACATCCAAAACCTCAAGGACCTGTCGCCCATCATTGTAACCCAGGTAACTACACCTGTTCCACCGGTATCAGCATCTGATTGGAGTCAATAGGACTTCATTGACTCTTGACTGATCCTCACCTTTTGTACTCGGCTTGAGTCAGCTGTAAAGTTGTCTCAGTGGGGTTTCCCTGGAGACAGCTGATTATTGCTTTAGTTAAGAGGAATGAGTGCTGTCACAGAATCAGCCTGAGAAATATTTCTTACCTGTGATGTTTAATGTTGGCTTGAGCTGGTTAACACCTGCTTTAATACATCTGTGTGGTTGTTATCACACCTTGTCGGAGGGCGGGGGTTTAACTGTAAAAAGTAAGCTGAACTTGCAGTGACATCATCAGGGTTTAAAAACAGGAAATTTGTTTGTGAGAGTTCTTACTTGAGTAACTCAGACCTTCATCACCCTTTCCCTTAGCTGGCTTTGGCGATCGCTGACCTTGCCCTGCAGATGGCGTCCTGGAAAGGATGTGTTCATACACTGATAGAAAAGTAAGAATTCACAAAATCGGCTAACACAATGTTTTCTCTGAAGCTGGTCAGTGACTAACCTGCTCCTCTGTCTCCACCCCTGCTCAGGTACAACAATGACATCAGCTCGATGCCCTTCCTCATAGAGATCCTCACCGTGCTCCCAGAGGAAGTTCACAGTCGCTCGCTTAGGATCGGAGCGAATCGGAGGACGGAGATCATCGAGGACCTGGCGTACTACTCAAGCACCGTGGTTACCTTGCTGGTGAGACACCTGTCAGACAGCTCAGTAATATTTCTGTCTGAACACCACTGAATGTTGATCGTATCTGTTCACCGGGCCAGTGGCTGTTTAACTGTCACATGATAGCCACATTAGCTGCATGTTGTCATTAAGGTAGGGGTGTGGCTAGTAATAAAACCATAATGATAATGTGGCGGAAACTGTTATCACTCTAAAAATGGAGATGTCACTGATGATGTCACTAATCTTTATTTAAACAGGACTCTGACTTTATTTGTCCTCAGACAACCTGCGTGGAGAAAGCGGGGAATGACGAGAAGATGCTTATTAAGGTGTTTCGCTGTCTGGGCAGCTGGTTCAACCTGGGCGTCCTCGACAGCAACTTCATGGCGAGCAACCAGTTGCTCATGGTGCTTTTCCAGGTCCTGGTAAGTGTGAGAGTGCCGTCAAAGTCAATGATCTGATGATCACATGAGCGTCTATCTGGAATCATGTGAATATTTCTATGTTACCCCAAACTGTCTCCACAGCAGAGGGATGAAACCTCTACCAACCTCCACGAGGCGTCCTCCGACTGTGTGTGCTCTGCGCTCTACGCCATAGAAAACGTGGACACCAACGTCGCATTGGCGCTGCAGCTCTTCCAGGGCGTCCTGACGCTAGAGACGGCCTATCACATGGCAGTAGCCCGAGAAGATCTGGACAAGTGAGGACAGCTCTAGTTCTGATTGTGGCATTCATGTGTTGTTTACATATTGTCAGTAACACGTGTGTTCAATTCTCATCCTCAGAGTGCTGAACTACTGCAGGATCTTCACAGAGCTCTGCGAAACCTTCCTGGAGACCACGGTCAGGAGTCCAGGACAGGGCATGGGAGACCTGAGGTCCCTGGAGCTGCTGCTGATCTGTGCAGGACACCCCCAGTACGAGGTACGAACACACCCCATGGCATTGCATATGACATGGCATATGAAGCTCCTGTGTGTTCTAATTTGGATGTCGGCCTGTCTGGTCTGCATTATGGTTCTGTGTGTGATTCTGTTCTCTGTGGTCCAGGTGGTGGAGATCTCCTTTAACTTCTGGTACCGTCTTGGGGAACACCTGTACAAAATCAATGACCCGACTTTGCACGCCATCTTCAGACCGTACATCCAGAGGCTTCTGCACTGTTTGGCCCGGCACTGCCAGCTCGATCCAGATCATGTAAGAACCTGAACCTGAACCTTTTCATGCTGCAGTCTGGCTCCAGATCCTTCTGTGTAAAGTTTTTATGATGCTGAGTTTGAACACACTAATGTAAGTTGAACCCTGACTGTATTACCTGTCCTCGTTGTCTCCATGGTGATGTTCCAGAATAATGCTCACAGGTGTGTTCACTGTGAGTGATCAGTAATCAGTGAATCAGTTTGAATGTGAAGTCAGGAACACAAACAAACTAAAATGTCAGCATCTGTCAGACTTCCAGCTCTGGCTCCACCCACAGGTAGCATCACCTGTGTTGGCTTCAGGTGTTCAGGTCATGAAATCTTAGTCTGAATCTTTCTCCGTCCACAGGAGGGAATCCCGGAGGACACGGACGACTTTGGCGAGTTCCGGATGAGGGTGTCTGACCTCGTTAAAGATGTCATCTTCCTGGTTGGCTCCATGGAGTGCTTCGCTCAGGTAACTAATCCTCAGGTGCTTTCAGGCTGGCAGGTGGCATCTGTTTCACCTTTATTCTTTCATTAACATCACTTTCTGTCCTCAGCTGTACTCCACGCTGAAAGATGGGAATCCTCCCTGGGAGGTCACAGAGGCCGTCCTCTTCATCATGGCTTCCATCGCAAAGAGCGTCGACCCGTGAGTATCTGCGTCACTGCCACAGGAAGTTCTCTCAGACACGTTCATCAGGTAAACATGTTCTCCATGTCGGATTTCAGGGAGAACAACCCGACGCTGACAGAGGTGCTGCAGCAGATTGTGTTACTTCCTGAGAGTGTCCACATGGCGGTGAGATACACGAGTATCGAGCTGGTTGGCGAGATGAGCGAGGTCGTGGACAGGAATCCCAGATTCCTTGGTACGGAGGAATGATCCTGAACAATGGCAGTGTCCTGATGATGCAGTCAGCCATGTTTTAACTTCCTTGCCTTTCAGGATGTCGTAGCTTCACAGTTGCATCTGGGCATACTGATTAATCTTTTGTACTTCCTGTCAGACTCTGTGTTGAACTACCTGATGAAAGGTCTGCGAGAGAAACCGCTGGCATCTGCGGCAGCGAAGGCGATCCACAACATCTGCTCCGTGTGCAGAGATCACATGGCTCAGCACTTCCACGGGCTGCTGGACATCGCTCGCTCACTGGACTCCTTTGCCCTTTCCACAGAGGCTGCCGTCGGCCTGCTTAAAGGTACCTGCACTGACATCATCACATACTTGTACTGTACCTGCCTTGACATTATCAGATACTTGTGGTCACATTTAGAAGGTACAAGGCTTAAATCTCTGACCCAGGTTTATCCTCATGAGTGGTGTAGATGCAGCATGCTCATGTGTAATCACATCAGTGTACTATTACCTGTACAGGTACGGCTCTGGTCCTGGCTCGACTTCCTCTGGAGAAGATCGCAGAGTGTCTGAGCGACCTGTGTGCTGTTCAGGTCATAGCTCTAAAGAAGGTCAGAGGGGTGTGTGTGTGTGTGTGTGTGTGTGTGTGTGTGTGTGTGTGTGTGTGTGTGTGTGTGTGTGTGTGTGTGTGTGTTTGTTTACCTATGTATTTACTTCTTTGTGTTTTAGCTTCTGACTGAGCAGTCCACGAACGGTAAATCAGCTGATCCGACGGTGTGGCTCGACAGGTTGGCCGTGATTTTCAGGTGAGTTCACCTGTTTGTTTACGTCCAGTATAACTTTAATGAAACAGCTGACGGTGGACGCATCATTTCTCTGCAGACACACAAACCCGATCGTTGAGAATGGACAGACTCACCCATGTCAGAAAGTCATCCAGGAGGTAACACACCTGCGCTTACCTGGAAGTCTGATTTGAATAGAATGATTTGAATAGATGTGATAGAGATACCTTTGGTCATGTGACTTGCAGATCTGGCCCGTGTTGTCGGAGACTCTGAACACTCACCAGGCTGATAACCGCATCGTGGAGCGCTGCTGTCGCTGCCTCAGGTTCGCTGTGCGCTGTGTCGGGAAAGGCTCCGCCTCCCTACTGCAGCCGCTTGTCACACAGGTGAGACCTCATATCCGACAGGGAGCAGGAAGCAGGTTCAACAAACTCTGAGTTTAAAAATAAACTCTGAGCTTCCAGAAAAGCTGATTAGAGCTTTTCCAATCAGCTTTGAGTATGTGCACCATGATGTAGTCAATCAGCAATCAATTAAATGAAGTTTGAGTGAAGCAAGTGTTGTAGAAACTTGTCACACAAAATAATCATCTGTGAACCGATACAAAGCAGTTTGCCAGACTCCAGGGGGCGCTGTGACTAAAGTGTCAGCAATTCTGATTGGTTTGGAGAGAATCTGTGATCCCTGATGATGCAGTGTTGTTTTGTTTCCAATGAAACAATCACGTGTGTGTTGTTGTCAGATGGTGGGCGTGTATCAAGTGTATCCACACTCCTGCTTCCTGTACCTGGGCAGCATCCTGGTGGATGAGTACGGTATGGAGGAGGGCTGCAGACAGGGATTACTCGACATGCTACAGGTGAGCACACCTGGGCACTGAGGCTCCACCTTTCTGTTATGTGCTCACTGAGCTGGTCAGTGATAATGATGGTGGTGTGGCTTCCTCCTCCTCAGGCTCTCTGCATGCCGACCTTCCAGCTGTTGGAGCAGCCGAACGGTCTAAGGAATCACCCCGACACTGTGGACGACCTTTTCAGGCTGGCCACCAGGTGAGTCTGAAGCGCCGCCCATTTGAGCCAGGTGGTGCCATGCTCCGTAGCTCTGCCCGTTTTCACCCGCCGTCCTCGTCTGCTCAGGTTCGTCCAGCGAAGTCCTGTCACACTGCTCAGCAGCAGCATCATCATTCACATCATCCAGTGCGCCATTGCCGCCACCTCATTGGACCACCGAGACGCCAACTGCAGCGTGATGAAGTTTGTCCGAGACCTCATCCACACAGGAGTCGCCAACGATGTAAGTCCAATGGAAACGTGCTGTAAACGCCAGTAATGTCACAGGAGTCTGCTTCACCTTAACACCTGTGGGTCTGCAGCACGAGGAGGACTTCGAGGTGAGAAAGCGTCTGATTGGTCAGGCTATGGAGCAGCACGGCCAGCAGCTCGTCACTCAGCTAATGCACTCATGCTGCTTCTGTCTGCCGCCGTACACGCTACCCGACGTCGCCGAGGTGCTGTGGGAGATCATGGTGTTCGACCGGCCGGTGAGTACGTGGTCAGGCATCTCGAACCTGTGTGCATGCTCGGGGTGTCAGGTGACTCTAGGTGCTGATGATGGCGTCCTTGTATTGCAGACGTTCTGCCGCTGGTTAGAGAGCGCCCTGAAAGGTTTACCGAAGGAGACGTCAGGCGGCGCCGTGACAGTCACCCACAAACAGCTGACTGACTTCCATAAACAGGTCACCAGGTGAGATAACACAAGCTGTTCTACTGTCTGTCTCTCAGGGGCAAGTAATAGTCAGGTAGTAAGTGAAGCATGTGTCTCTGAAAGCAACTTAAAGAAACTCATATTCAGTGTTGGGCAAGTTACTTTGAAAAAGTAATTAATTATAGTTACTAGTTACTTCTTCAAAAAAGTAACGGAGTTAGTAACTGAGTTACAAGATTCTAAAAGTAATTAATTACTTGAAAAGTAACTATTGCCTTACTTTAAAAAAAAAAAAAGAAGTTTAACCCTCTGGGGTCCAGGGTATAACTGGCCATTTTAACTACTTTTGATTTTCCCTCCACATTTCACCTTTAAAAACTATTTACTTTGCCTTGTTTGGTATCATTCTTTGCAGCACAACCTCACGTGCCTGAACTTAGTTATGTTTTCATTTTGACATACTGTATTAACACCACTGATCTAAAATCAGACAAAAAACATAAAATCTGAGTAGAAAAATTGATATTTTTTACTGTAACAACCACAAACATCTTTAATGAATCATATTTCATAACTTTAAATGCAAATATAAATTTTCAATTTTAAAATCATATGCACAAGTTTTGCAAACAGCAAAGTTATTTGCAGCCATTTACTTTTTACCCTTTTTTTTAACCATTTCAAACTATTTACAGAACAATCAGCTGTTCTGCATTCAATAAGATGCCACACAAATTATTTGTGCCACTCCAAAAAAAATAATTTCTGTCCACTATAAAGGAGAACAACACAGCCTGATACCTGCAGGTCTGACACCAGCAGGTGTATCACTCCTTTTTTTACCTGGAGACAGCAGTCGCCTCATTGTTCTGACACACAGCACAAAACTATCCACAACACTACACACTAACTACACAAGACAGCACATTAACTACACACTCCAAACACGCTAAACGTCACAAATCTCTCGCATCTCAAAACTCGCTCTCTCTCTTTTTCTGCTGTCTTTCTCTCTCTCTCGCCCTCACTCCTAAAACTTCTCCCTCTTCCAAAACAACCAAATGTCATGTTGCCATATCGTTTTTTTTGATTGGTCGACATGGTGCATTTTTCCACCAGGGGTGTTTTTTGTTTTGTTTTTTTTATTTTTTGCTCATAAGCAGAGAGTGCTTGCTAGTGCTGTCCTTAGACAGTAAACGTGACAAAACTATTGAGGAAAAAACGCCGCGTATATACTGTTTATCATGACTTTGGTTTTACGTGGCCTGTCAACACAATTTAAAAACTGGTATATATATCACCTTGTTGCTTTGTCATCTTGAAGTGGTCATGTGATTGGCTTACCACGACTACTTTATTCGCAGCACTCATGCGATTGTTTTGCCCCCTTAGCTCCAGGTGTTGTGCCAAAAAGTGATCGTCTGTGATTGCGGTCCGCGGGAGCGCGTGCCGCTGTTTAAAGCCATAGCGCCCAGATTACTTACGTAGACAGGTACTTCCGTGCAACTGATATAAGATGGATTAAACTGAACACAGCTTCAACGTCTGTTTGTTAAAAAATAGTAACGCGACCGCACCGTATTTTCTTGTTAGTAACAGCGTTGTAACGATAGAAATAGTAATTAGTTAGATTACTCGTTACTGAAAAAAGTAGCGCAGTTAGTAACGCCGTTAGTAACGCTGTTACTTGTAACGCTGTTACTTGTAATGCCCTTATTCCCATCACTGCTCATGTTGTGTTCAGGCGAGTCAATTATGTCTGTGAGGCGTTCAGGGACAGGCGTTGCTGTCTGTGAGGTGTTCAGGGACAGGCGTTGCTGTCTGTGAGGCATTCAGGGACAGGCGTTACTGACTGTGAGGTGTTCAGGGACAGGCGTGGCTGACTGTGAGGCGTTCAGGTAAAAGTGCCTGAGGTGAGTGGCAGGTTTTGTCGAGACTCGCTCGTCTGACGGTGGAACGCAGACAAACTGGAGTCCGGATTGAGCGAGTCTGGACTTGTCCTGACCTGATATGGAGGTTTCAGGTGAATGAAAAACACTATGCACTGGTAAAAAAAACTCTTCCAACTGAGGAGTTTTTTTCCTGGAAAATTGATCTCATGATCTGGTTAAATGTTTTTGATAAACGTTCAGTGTGTGGAACACCTGCATAGGTGACAAGTGGATAACCTCACATTTGTTGTTCTGCAGCGCTGAGGAGTGTAAACAGGTGTGCTGGGCCATCAGAGAGTTCACCAGACTGTTCCGATAGCTGCAGCCTTCTCGCACCGCCAGGTGAGCCTGTTCTCAAGTACACTCAGGTGTGTGTTCAGTTTGTTTGCGTCTCTGATATGTTTTAAGACTTCTTTTTTTTCCCACAGGTAAATCTTTTTGTTGACGAGCATTCAGAGGTGACGGCAATAATCTGCGTCTGCAGACGAGGATCCAAAGGGATGAAGATGATGAAGGACTTCGAATGTGAACAGGGCGGCTCACTCTGAAGGACTGACAGATTGAAGACTGATTGGACAGAATGAGTCCACCCCAGCTCACCTGAACTCACCTGACCTCACCTGCAGCAGGTGGTGAGTGGGCGGGGCTGGGTCCGGCAGGTGGGCGGGGTCAGGAAGCTGCGGTCGTGAATCGGAGGATGTGCCTGGTCAACAGTTTTTAGAGATTTATTTTTGGACTTTGGTCGTGGTGGTTTTTTTTTTTTGGTTTTTTTGTCCGTGCCATAAAAGGAGCCAAAAGATTTTCCATGATGCTCTTGGCTGCAGCGTGCTGCGGGAGGATTTGGCGTCACCTTTGACCTTTTTAACTTTGGTTGAATTTTAGTTGTTCTTCCACAAAGTGAAACAGAGTGAACTCTGGGTAATGAGGCGGAGAGACTGACACCATGACATCATCGGTGATGTAGCCTTGTTGTAAACAAATAAAAAAAAAAAACTGCTCATCCAGTGTCTCTGTTATTACTGTCACCTCACTTACCTGTGCCAGTTGGTCAGACAGCTGCATGGTAGCCAGGTGTTTGGGTTCTCGCTCTGGTTAGCAGGTGTTAGAAGGAATGAGGTTAATGTTTCCTCCATCATCATGGTGACCTGATGAATTGGCTCTGAAGGGCGCGGAGGCTTTCTAAAATAATAGAAACCTTCATCACAGAAATCTTCAAAGTCAAACAGAGCAAATCTTTTTGCTCCTCCATCACAGACACTCCAAGGTTGGTTACAGACTCGTGAAGGCAGTGCAGCAGCTTTATTGGTCATCGGAGGGCGTGAGTGAGCTGGTGGTTTGCATCGTTCCAGGCCTCATGCTACTGCACAGAAAAGATGGAAAAAATTTCTCTGTATGTGGAGCTGTTGGTCTGCAGAAGGCTCGGTTTAAATGCGTCACATGTGTGATGTAAGTGCGGTTAAACCGTCACGCAGAAACAAATCTGTGAGTCAGACCTCAACCTGCTCAGGACCACATCCTGGAGCTCACTGAAGTGCTCTTCCTGTCCTTAGACCTCAGGGGAGCGTCTGAGTGGCTTCTTGCAGGAAATTCTCAAACTGACTGTCAGGAGCTGAAGTCTCCAAGCCCCGAGGAAAGGAGCCCCAGTGCTTCATTTATCCCCAGCTTGAACGCAGAGCCATGAACCCTGGGGAGGCGAGGACCTTGTAATTCAGACACAGCAGCAAATCAGGTGTGATGTTCACCAATCTGTCAGATCCTCTGCATTGCCAAGCATCTCTTTTCCTAAGTCCTTATCTCCTTTGCTTGATGATGTTTTCCATCGTTTGGTGAGATGTGTAAGATAAAGAGATCAGAGGTCATTCAAACCATCGTCTTTATTCAAAATACAAAAAACGTTATTATCACTGATGTAAACAGACACAGGTCATACTGATTCCGGAGCTGCAGGTCAGGTGAGCAGGAAGGTTCAGGTATATGGTGTATTTTTCCAAGACTGAAACTACTTATTATTCTTATTTACTCGCAGCCCAAAAGCCGACACCTGCAGGTTCACTCAGGCATCAAACACTGGCTCACTCATATAGTGCATTTAAATTGATGCTTCAGGTTTTACCTGAACAGGTAAACACTGAAGTAGAGTCTGACCCTCTCAGGTCTGCTATTAGACCTGTTACCTGGTCTAAAAACAAAAACACACCTGGTGTGAGAATACTGCAACGGCCTTTATTGAAATCTGAACACAGAAACCTCCCAGAAAGGTGTCGGCATGACAACAGAACAGGAAATACACCTGCAGACCTGCACCCGTTTGTCTCAAATGTTCAGTTTCTGTACAGCTGCACCTTCCCTCCAGTCAGGGTTTCCTGCTGTGCGGGGAAGGTGCAGTAAGCAGTGTTTGTGTCGGGTCCAGGGCCCCTGGTTCAGGGGCCGGTGGGGTTCCAGGGCCCCTGGATGTTTTGGCTCTGCAGGAGCCTCTGCAACTCTTTGAACTGTGCCACCGTCTGATCCTTCACGTCGGGGTTTGAGATCTGCAGCCGGATGCTGTCCGTGGACCAGCTCAGCTCTCCGGAGAACATCTCTGTCAGGATCCGGGCCACCACAGGAATCACCTGAGGACAAAAAACCCACTGTGAGACATCCACAGGTGTGTGGAGCTCCATGAACATGAGGCAGTCAGGAGGTTGAAAGGTGACCTGGCTTGTGTGTCTGCATCCCACACAGTGAAACTTTATTCCTAACACTGGGTTAAAAACAGGAAATGCACAGAGGAACAGGTGTGGAGGGAAAACTACACGCTTCAAGGGAATTATTCATACATGTGTTTAGTTGCACACCTACAGACAGGTGACCAGGAGAGGCTACAGAACAGATATTCAACATTTTACTAAAGAATCGTGTCTGTGCTCTGTGGAGAATAAATTTGATTCTTACATGTGCGCCATGTGTCAACAGCATGTAGAAAGCAAAACTATCATGTCATATTTGACCTCCGACCTCACATTTATGTTCACATCTGCATTTATGTATCTGTTACCTCTTTAACAAAGTGCACAGAAACAGAAAGAGCTGCTGAGGTAGCAAGAAATATACTGAAGTACAAAGGTGGAAAGTAACAAAGTACAAATACTTTGTTACTGTACTTAAGTAGAATTTCCAGGTATCCTTACTTGAGTATTTATTTTTCAGACCACTTTTTTACTTTTACTACCTGCAGGCTCGTTACTTCAGTTTCATCTGTGGTGTCTGTGGGCTGGTGCAAGCGTGGGGAAGCATGAAGGCAGTGACGCTTTTTAAGTGGCAGCTAATTTCAAATGCAAGATTGTTTGTGAGTCTCCTTGCTAACAGCCTAGCTGCTGGACTTCTCAGGGAGAGAAAAGAATGAAAGGTAACTTCAGTCAGAGGTAGAGGAAGAAGAAAGAAGAGGAAGAACAGAGGGTAGATTTAAAGGTAAGGCCTGCTCAGGGAGATTTAATGATTACATGTGATGTCATCATTTTAATCACATCTGTATATGATGAGTTTTCATATTGTGAAATGTGCTGCATAACAAACCAAGTAAATTAACTGTGTGTTATTCAAACATTGCATGAAGTGCAGATAAACAGGTTAGCGTGTTGATGTAATGTAGATTACATAAAGCCCAGCAGAGATTAATATGAAGTTAAGCTGGTGGTGCTGAGATCAACTCACTGAATTCCACCTTTGTACTAACTGATACAGCTGTGAAACATCTGCCGACACCGCGTTCAGGTCAGCTGATCACAGCCTGCACTGTGAGCTGGGACTCACCCCACGCTAAGCCCCCTTTACCTGTAACACGTTTTCCTGTTCAGGTGTGGAGGCAAACTCAGCCTCTACCATGTAGGCAACATAAAATACCTTTTTTTAATTCTTTGTTTACATCACAGATTCAAGCTGAGTGCATTCATGAGAATTAAAATTTAGATTTGAATAGCGTTTTTATTCTCATTTACTAATACTATGTTATTAGTGTATTAATATAACACAGGGTCCTTTTACCTTTGCATAATAATAGCTGATAGAGATGTCCTAATCCTAACCTACCTACTGAGTACACGTTACAGCATGTACTTTTTTACTTTTACTTGAGTAAAGAAGTTGAATCAGTTCTTCAACGTTTACTGCAGTATTTTTAAGTATCTGCCCTTCTACTTAAGTACAGAATGTACTTTTACCACATCTGCTGTAATGTACTAATATACAATAAGACAGGTTCTTCACAGCAACATCAGCCAATAGGAAGTACTGATGCTGCTCAGGAGGAGGTAAGTGATGTAGTGAAGGTTAACTTGGAGCTGAATGACTCATCAATTAGCTAACCATCCGTTTCAGGTGAGAGCATTGGTAGAGGGGTGGAGCTCATGAAGATTCTGGTTCTGACGTGTTTGGACTGAGGGCTTCTTCATTTCTTCGCACTTGTTATAAAACTGTCAGCACTGCCGCTCAGTTTAAGCTCTGCCCCCTCACCTGCACCATGATGAGCTTCTTCTCTTTGGGCTTTTTGTCAGGCCAGTCCTCCCCGAAGCAGAAGTAGATCTCAAAGGGCGGCGGGTTCGGGGCTTCGCCTTTCTGGAACAGGATCAGCCCTGTGGACAGAAGCATGTCGGTTAGAACATGTCAGGCAGCATGTCAACAAACCCGCAGACAAAACTCACCCTGCAGGAAGTCATTGAGGCTGAAGACCTTGATCTTCTTCTCTCTCTCCATGGGGTTGGGCGGGCCGTGTTCGGGCATGCCCGGTCCAGACCAGAACACCTTACACTGGCAAAGGCGGACGGCGTAGATGTCCTGCTCCCAGATCTCCAGGATCAGGCCGCGGTCCATCACATCCAGCAAGGCCTCGGTGTAAAATCGCTGTTTCTCGTTCTGGATCTCTGACGTTCCCGGGAACAGCACCTGCTGGAGGTTGACGGGTCCGAACAGGTCCACCTGCTCTGGGGTCGGTTCCAGGTGTCCGTAGTACAGCCGGCAGCCCTGGGGGTTACTGACGGTCAGGGAGCCCATTGTACGGCCCCGGTACTGGAACTTCAGGTCCAGATCTGTTACTATAGCAACACAAGATACAGGACCATTACTGTGCCAATAGAGGGGGGACTTTTTTGTATGTGTTATTATGGTAACAAGATTAATGAGATTATTTGGGGCACCGCTCCTGACATGCAAACAGGACGCTGCACTGATGGTTACACTGAAGGGTGTCACAGACCCTGCCACGCCCTCACCTGCTTCTCTGCAGGCAGGTGACGTGCAGATGAACCATCAGAGGATTTGCCGTGATATTCACCTTCAGTTTGCAGTGCTCACCTGTTAACGTTCACTAGGGCTGTGCGATTTGACCAAATATATGGGATGATCATGTTATACTCGTTTATTTCGTGCTGTCACAAAACACAATGTTTACTGCAATGTTGTTTCATTGCCTTAGATGACGGTTAGCAACAGTCACCACGGTAAAGGTCACCAAAACAAATCGTTATCGGGATAAGAAATGACGTACATTAGGGTATGAGATTTTGGTCATAAAGCACAGCCCTCATGGGTCTGTGAAGGTAACCCTGAGCTCTGCTTTGTGGTGCTGTATTGTTAAAGTGTGACATCAGAGTTGGTTTGACGGTAAACTGTCTGAGCGGCGCCGCGTATGGTAGCATTTTAGCCCTGAATCTGTGACAGGAAACTGCGTTAGAGGTCAGGACTCACGTGGGACGCTGCTCAGCAGGTCATACTTGCAGGGCTGGTGGTTCTGAGGCTCTGCCTGGTTCTGGACGCCCACCATGCCGCTGGCCTCCATTAGGTCCGGCTCTGGTTGCGCGGCGGCTGCGTTCAGATCCTGAAGTCCGTTATGGAGGAAGTGTGTCTGACCCTGGAGGTCAGAGGTCATGGTGATGTCAGGAAGCAGAGGCACTGGGATATGCGGCGGTCCAAATGTCCCGTTAGGGGGTAGGCTGAACTGGTTCATCTCTGAGGGAGCCGGGAAGGAGGCAAAGGGGGCGGAGTCACCCAGCCTGGGGTCTAAGGAGACATGTCGTCATCACATTACATCAACAGCCACAGTGTTTCCATGGTGACACTGAGTCGAAGGTGTACTTACTGATGGAGAGGTCCATCAGGTTGGGCATCTGAAAGTATCAAAGTGTTTCGGTCAGTCAGGTGAAAACATGTCAGACTGTTTACATCATGTGATCATTCTCACCTCCTCGTCATCGTCCTCAGCACCGTCTGAAACACAAAACGGGGATCATCACTTCCTGTCACCATCGCACGACATCAGAAGGTTACAGTCGTGCGATGGTAAAGCTCACCTGTGCTCCCGGGGTGCTCACACACTTCGTAGATCTTGTACGGCTGGACCGGCGTCTCTTTGGTGCCGTCGTACTTCAGCTGAAACTCGCGGCTTTTGTTCAGAGCACAGCGCAGATTTGCCTTCCACTTGGCAGGGTCGGGTTCATCTACTCCCTCCTGGTACTTCCCCGTCTCCAGAGCCCATGCCTAGGAGACACAGACCAGGGCAAAACTCACATGTGAACAGATAGGACTCACCTGTGCTCAAGCTGAGAGATGTTTTGCCGTGCCAGCAGTTTCCCTTTGTTTCCAGTGTTTATCATAGGCAAGGCTACTCAAAGTCAATAAACACAAAAGAGGAAGCAGTCAGCAGAGAAGGAGGAAGTGACATCATCACCTCTGTTCAAACTGAAGTTATTCAAAAACTGTGAAACGAAACTCCGCTGGAAGGAGGAAGTCAAACGCCTACTTCCTCTTCACATGTATCGCTCAGGAACCTGCTTGTAGTTTTTACTTTGGTTTGTTTGTGTGTGTGTGCCCGTGTATGTGTGTGTCCTTGTATCTGTGTGTGTGTGCGTATGTGTGTTTGTGTGCATGTGTCCGTCTGCGTATGTTTGTATTTGTGTACATGTTTAGACATTTTTGTGAGGACAGAAAAAAATGGTATGCTACTATACTTGTGGGGACCAACAATTACCTATGAGGACAAAATCCCTGTCCCCATGTGGTATTAGTGACAGGGTTACAATTAGCTTATACTTAGGATTAGGCTGTGGGTTAGGATTCAGCATTCATTTTTGATGGTTGGGTTAGGGAAAGCATTATGAAATGAGATGTCCTCACCAAGATATGAAAACGAGTGTGCGTTACTATTTTCTGTAAAAAAAAAAGTTTTTTGAAACTTTTAAGCTGTTAGCTGAGTGTCACATGATCACAGCAGATGCTATATCAGAGGTTAGAGGTCAGGTGTGAAGGGTTAACCTGACCTTGAAGATGGTGTTCTCCTCGTCTGACACGGGCGTGTGGCGCGTGGCGTGTTTCCAGGGGATCTGGAAGAGGCGGTGGTCTGCGCTGAGCCACTGCAGGCCGGGGTACCTGCCGCTGTTCACCTGCGCCAGCAGCCAGGGCTTCAGGCGGACACGCCGGGGCTGGACGCTCATGCTGGGAGGACTGGGAGCTGTGGGAGCGGGAGAGGATTCACTCAGAGCACGGAAACGGTCCCTGAGCACGAGCTGCTTCTGACGCTTCGGAGCTTTGAATTGATAACTGTAATAAGTGAATAATTATCGAGGAATTGGTTTCTAATTGAAATGTTTCACTCCGCGCGGCTTCACGAGCACAGATACCTGACTGCGTGTGCGCGCTGGGCGGACGGACTCACCTGGCCGGGTCCCGTCCTGGTTCAGAGTCTGCGCGCTGTGTTCCTCTTCTGCGGCGTGACGGTGACGTCAGCAAACAAACAAACAAAGATACAAAAACAAACAAACAGAGGGCGGCGGAGCGATGAAGGGCCAGAGAAAAGTCCCGAGACAAACTCGTCCTCAGTCCGGTCACATGACGTCAAGTTAACTTGAAGGAAAACTGCTTCCGGTGGCAGATCAGCCGTCGACAAAATAAAAGCTTCTAACAAAACGTGATTAAAACATGCAGTGATCAATAATTAATTAGTAACCCTTTCAGTTAATTATTGAGCCACTTTTATTTTACTCTTTTATTTAGTTTAAAGATGAAGTTTTTAAAAGTGTTTGAGAGGCTTCGCAGTATGGAGGACCACAAGAGCCACGCGCATCGAAATAAAAATTTCGATGCGCGTGGCTCTTGTGGTCCTCCATATCGCAGAAGTTATTTAAAAAACAGAAAGAGTCAAACTGATGCACAGTTACTTAAATAGCCATCCCCGAGGAACCCTAACCATGCATCTGTTTGAGAGGAACCCGGACAGAACCACACCGCAACAAACACACATCCTGACAGTTCTAAACGCTGAATGTTTTATTGTGAAGGTGTGTCAGGCGGCATCCGGCGAGTTACGCCTCTCTTCAGGTAACTTTACAGACTTTGTTTTCTTTAGTAGTCTCCAGGATCCTCCCTTCCTCCTTCCGGAAACTTAAAACAAGTGTTTAGTTTTTGTTGACCTGTTTATCACAAACAATCAATATCCATTCAGAAAGAAGTAATCAGAAATAAAACAATAAAGAACACAACAGAAATATGACAGATACCAATAAAAAGTATTAAATAAAATGTGTTCTATTATCAGACATTATCAGTGCAGGTAATCAATACTGATCCGTTTTTATAAATTTCTCTTTGTGTGTTTAATATGCTTTTTCTGCAACAAGATGATGTCACAAGGACTACTGGTCACGTGATCTCTCACTGGAAACATGATAGCTGTTTTTAGTGTGAAGAAGAGCCAGGGAGAAGTGAGGAAGGTGAAGAGCTTGAGCTTTCACCTCCAGAGCTGCAGTAGGGGCTGATGACACGTGTTTTTTTTTTTACAACCAAAAAAAGAAGTAACTGATTAATAGTCCTGATTGATAAACATGAACACAAGACTGACTCCTCAGGCGACAGGTTAGGGTAAGGTAAAGGATGGATGGACAGACAAATGGATGCCTGGATTGATGATGGCTGGATGGACGGACAGATGGCTGGGTTGTGGTCAAAGTTACAAATGTGTCTGTAAAATCCTGATTTATCAAAGTCGGGATCTGATTATCGGAACAAAATTAATTAATCTTCTGGAAACAATAAAAAGGCTGACATCATTAAAAGTTTTTTATTTTTGAACTTTTTTCTCCACAAAAACACACAAAACCCCCCCAATAAGGCCGCCAGAAGAAAAAAAAAAGTGAATCACGAGTATGACTAAAGTACAGTTTGGATTCCTGCTCTCTAATTGGCTGAATATGTGACTCGTTTCTTCCTGGTTTCTGATTGGTAGGGTTTGGACTCCAGTGGCATCTCCTCTGATCAATCGGTCTTCATGTTTTCGTCTCTCTGAGGCATCCCAGTGTTGACTGCTGGTATGTCTTCACCATGAATACCTGTGGACTCAACTGGCGACCTCAGAGCCTCCCAGGTGTGAGCTCCACCTTCATGTTTCTCTGCAACAGTAAACAGGTGTGATGATGATGATGATGGAGGAGGAAGAGGGGGTCTGGTCCTGCTCTCTCCAGGCTCGCTGAGCTGTGATGATGATGGAGGAGGAAGCAGAGATGGCCTCCTGGTGTAAACTCCTTGTCTGCCATGAAAACTGCCAGACTGACGAGTAAAAGCTCTGCTGCCGTGTGACGACTCGTCCACAAAGACAGGTGGGCTGCTCACCTGAGAATCACACAGCACAGGTCAGAGTCTCTCACCTGAGTCAGACTGGGCATAAAGTTCTGTTATAAACAGGAGCTAAAGAGGAACCAAGATGTTAAATAGTTAAATCATGACATCAGTGAAAGCTGTGTTCGAGGACTTCGGGATCTAGTGTTCACCACATGACACGAGTACTGAAACCACAGGAAGTGACATCACATTCAGAATAAACTCACCGTGTGAAACCACAGTAACCTCTGCAGAGAGATGACACACATGACTCAGTTTAACATCTGAGACACCACAGATTTTATCATCTGAACCTGTGAGCTGAACAAACCTCAGAAACAGCAGTCTGAAAATGTGAAGCTGCAGAAACGCTGTAGACAACAGTTTAACATCTCAGTCTGACTCATAGCTTCACGTTTCAGGCGGTTCAGCAGAATGAACACAGCATTTATTTCCTTATGAAATTTCAAATAAAAGACTATTCAAAGATTTCTAACCTGTGGTTTAATAAAACGGGTCAAAGAGCCAGCTGTCATAGGCTCTAACACCACCACAACCATGAAAGGTGGATGATGAATTATTCCCACATAAGGCTTTATTACATCACATTAAACCTTTATGGTCTCTGTCTGGTGTGTGAAATTCAAACACCTCCTCAGCAATGTTCCAACTAATTTTTCATGTGTCTGAGCAAACGCACAAACTCCCTGAGCAATCCCTTGGACCACTGTGAGCAACAGCAGACGTGTGCACTGTGGTCACGCCAGCATCTAATCCATCCAAGTTACATGGTTTATTAAAATAATCAAAATACAGCGTTTACATTTATGTTACACTACTTTTAATTAACTGCTTTAGCCCACTTACAATGAAAATTTTAAAAAATCTTGTTCATGACCTGTGTAGTATATTTGGTATATATATATATATATATATATGTATATATATATATATATATATATATATATATATATATATATACATATAAAGCTCTGACTTGTATGAGTCTGTGGTCTGGGAGAGAGTCCTGTAACTCTCTGTCTGCAAAATACAGTATATAATGACCAATGTTGGGCAATTGAATTATATAGTTACTTCTTCAAAAAAGTAACTGAGTTATGCAAACAAAGTTTTTTGCAGCTGTTTACCTAAAAATGCAGCCAAGGCGTTTTGTTTTTTTTTAATAAACATTTCAAACTATTTACAGAACAATCAGGTGTTCTGCATCAGATTTGATGCCACACAATTTATTTGTGCCACTCCAAAAAAAATAATTTCTGTCCACTATGAGATAAAGGAGAACAACAGCCTGATACCTGCAGGCCTGACAGCAGGAGATGTATCACTCCTGTAACACCTGTAACATTCAACAGTCGCCTCATTGTTCTGACACACACAACAAATCTATTGACTACACTACACACTAACTACACAAGATTTGCGCTAAACGTTGCAAATCTCTCACATCTTAAAACCGCCGTCACTCCTAAAACTTCCCCCTTCCTAAACAACTAAATGCCATGTTGCCATATCATTTTTTGATTGGTCCATGGTACATTTTTCGACCAATAGGAAAGGGTGGGGTTTTTTGGTTTTGTTTTTGATTGATTGATTGATTGATTGATTGATTGATTGATCATACTTCATTCATCCCGAGGGAAATTGGGTTAAGGCTGCCAGCCGTGCCAGCGCCATCTTACTCTTCCGACCATACATACATTACACAAACATCACATGGGGAAGACAGGTCAGAGAGGTATAACAATGGAAAATACACAACATGAGGAAAGACGAGGAGAAAAAAGAACTCCCCCCAGACTGAGCTCCAACAGGGAGATCAGTTTGAGAACAGGAAAAAAACACCTCAGCGCATACAAAAAGCACATGACTATCAATACACCATAGAAACACAAGACAAGCAACAGGGGCGGGTAAAGGGTAATAGAGAGCCGGTGTAGACAGCGCTCACAGGCGGAGAGTGTTTTCGAGCGTTTTCCTTATGTTTCTTCCCGCAGTAAATATAAACAACGATAGTATTCAGGAAGAAAACCAAACATTGCAAATATTTTTATCATAACTCTGGTTTTACGTGGCCTATCAACACAATTTAAAAACTGGTATAAAGTCCACACTTTTTCCATCAATTGTTCCGTCTGTCCTGCTCACATCTCCAATGGTTGTACACGTTGTCATTAACGTGGCTTCACTCCACATCAGCCACGCCGCTGTGCTAGCTAAAACACCGGTGTCGGCACATAAGAACGCTGTCATAGCCTGTCAACGACGTTGATTAGCTGCGTATATACGAATGTGAATCGCATTATTGGCTGGACTATGGGATAAGGTGGCATCGTTCTAATCCCATACTGGAGCAGCCAGTCACTTACTGACTAACACTGCAAAACAGAATTGTTAAAGTATTAATTTTAATTTCAAATGAGGTAGATTTTTTTTTTGTGCGCAACGCAGATTTTCTGTGCGCAGAGACCGTGCCAGCAGTGCGCAATTGCGCACGCGCGCAGCTTAGAGGGAACATTGCCTCAGGTATGTTAAAGGTTTCACTTCGTACCACATTGGGATGTTTTCCGAAGGCGATGGCGGGGTGATCCTCAGGGTTCTGCACGCGTCTCCTACGGACGGTCCAAAGTAGCAGAAACAGAATTGCAGAGAGGAGCACGATGAGGATAAGCACAGCGATTCCTCCTGCCAGCGTGCTGTCCACGTCTCCAAACAACTGTTGCTCCTTGAACGCACCACTTGGCACTGAAACACAGAAGTTATTTCAGTGAAAGCATCATGTGAGCTGTGAATGTGTGTGCGTGTTTATCTAATAAAGGAAACAGATTAATGTCCTTCCTACTCATCAAAGAATTAGTGATCAGTTACCTTTGACCGCTCGCCTTCAGTCCCCTCTTGTGTGATGTCACAGCTTCATGTTTGTAATATGTGTGTTTGTATGTTCATATTAACGCGTGTTCTCAGGTTTCATGCTCACCTGCTTGGCCTCTCTGCAGGACTTCGATGTCCACTGAAGCTGACACTTCTTCTCCTGACTCTTCATCTCTGGCGACAACCTGCAGAGCGGACATTAGAGCAGTGTTCACGGGTCAGCCTTAAGGTTAAAACCTAAAATCATCCAGAGTAATGAATAAAAACTGGTGTGTTTGTTTGTTTTTCTAGACCAACATTAAAGTGTTCAAAGAGCTGAAGGGGATTCACACTGTGAAGCTTTTAGTCCTGATCTTCATTCTCTCCTCCTGCTGATTCTGGTGTTGGGATCACTTCCACCTGAAAGACGTCTCACCTGCAGCCCGAGGCCTTGTTATTTCACAGAGATGTTATCCCACAAATCCAAACAAACTTATTTTAGCATTCTTTGAATACAGGGAGACTTTTCTTCCTTCAGCTTAGTTTGTTTCTGTAGAATCATACTAAAACTGAAAAATTGTACTGCGGTGAAAAAAAACTACTTTGCTGTCTTCCTATTGTCTCCTCATCGGTTGAGGCTCTGCTTTTTAACCATCTAAAGCCACACCTGTCACTGCCATCAGACAGGGGTTTTGCACCCTTTTTTTAACATCTGCAACTCCCGTAACCCCCAAACCATTTGCTCAGTTGAAAGAATTCCAATAGTTCCTGAAAGCAGTGAGTCTGTGATTTTCACTGATATTAGGGTCATTACTGTAATCTGCTAAGCATGGTGTCACAGCAGCTCCGCAGAGACGCTTTTGCTGTTTGCTGTGTTGTTTTCAGTTTTATTTGCTGAGATTTGGATGTGGCACCCTGCCTGGGATTACCATAAATACTCTAATATCACTGCAAAAGCACAGAGTTAATGCTTTTTGGACCTGTTGCAATTTTCGATCGCGCCAAATGTTCAAGAGTTATTGTAATTTGACCTAAAAGTTCTTAAACCCATATTTTACAAGTTAATGTGCTGCAGGCCTCTGAGAAGAATCAGTGTGGATATAAAGCTGAGGTTCAGGACTTTTTCAGAGTAATCTAAACCAGGTAGCAGTAGTAGTTACAGACTGACCTGCTGAGGATCACCTCAGACCTCTGGGCTGACCTTGGTCTGTTTTCAGCATCTTCTTCCTGTCATTTGATGTCTCTCAACATGAACTTTACTGTTAGCACTTTAACCTTGCTCCTCCATCTTTCTGTGCTCATGAGTTTATATTAGTGTAACTACATCTCTGCAGTTAACCATCAGCTAGCACATCACTACACTGTCACTGACCTTCCAAACATGGCTGTTAGTTTCCTGCTTACTCCATATTTGAGGCTCAGCTGTTTTCTTCAGTCAGAATATGATGTATCATTGTTAGATGGAAACTATCTAATTTCCTGATGTTAAACATTATTGTACCAAGCACACTGATCATTTTATTGGAGGTGAAGGAAACTGGACCTGGTAATGGTCACTGACCTCCTGCAGACTCTGATACACACAAAGAAACCATCCTGGATAGATCCACCCTTTAAAATAACCTCAGGTTCAGCTTATTCAAACCACATCCAACCAACCTGGGACTAAAGTTAACAAACTGAAAATCACCTGATTCCCATCTTACAGGTGAAGGTCAGGCCCTTCAAGCCTCTACCCCTCATTAATGCTTATTCAGACTTCTGATATTATTTCAAGGTGGAAAAATTCCACCTATAAGACCATGGGTCCATTCTCTCAATGAGACATTGAGTTGGTGCTAGCAGCGGCAGCTAATCGTGATACCGGTGGTGACAGGTGTTTAACAGGTGAGTTGGTTTGATCTATGTCTAACTCACCTGTAGGATTTGTCTGTCAAAGGCGCGCAGTTGGTTTGTCTTGGCGATCAGAACCCCCTCCTTGGTGACTTGATACAATCCAGATGGAGGATGGAGCAAATAGTGAATATTTGGGTTCCTGCCCTGTGATTTGACAGTAGAGATGACTCACTGATATGATGTAGGAAGTAACACAGGTAGTGTAGCATGTGTTCTTACATCAGGGAAGTCACGGTCTGACACCTGGATCTGCAACACCTGGTTCCCATAGGTGGAGACGATGGAGGCAGGGCTAGAGCTCTGGATGATGAAACCTTTGTAAGTGGTTCTGTTGAAGGCCGGAGGGAATGCGTTCTCATAGAGAACTCTGACCAGAACTGATGCCATACTGTACTTCAACCTGTCATCCACCTGGCACACCTGTACAGGTGAGAGGGAAAGTAGATGCCTCACAGTTTTCAATTCAATTCAATTCAATTCAGTTCAATTCAATTCAATGCAGTTCAATGCAATTCAATTCAATTTTATTAATACAGCGCCAAATCACAACATCAGTCGCCTCAAGGCACTTTATATTGTAAGGTAGACCCTACACTAACGCATAGAGAGAAAAACCCAACAATCATATGATAAGTGATATGAGTTTGGCAACAGTGGGAAGGAAAAACTTCCTTTTAACAGGAAGAAACCTCTGGCAGAACCCGGCTCAGGGAGGGGCAGCCATCAGCCGTGACCCGTTGGGGTGAGAGAAGGAAGACATTATAAAAGACATACTGTGGCCAATTGTTGTGAATGAAGCAGAAAACAGGAATGTATGTCGTTACCATGATTGTGAGCATGTAGTTTGTTGTCAGTCGTCGGTCATCTGCTGCTCTGGTTAACCTGATCTCACCTGTTGTGTTGTTGATCGTGAACCTGCCCTGATCATCACCTGTGGGTGAAGCAAACACACCTGTACACACATGTTTGTACATGAGTCTAATGGTGGGTGTGAGTGAGCCTGACCTGAGAGGATGGTGTAGGTGAGAGGAGCATTGATCCCTTTGTCTCCATCCTCTGCTGTGATTGGGCCAGGAGAAAAGTCCAGACCCACGTCCTGAAACAAACAAACAAACAAACAAAAAAATACCTGCAGGTATGTGGACAGGTATAAAACTTGTTCCCTAAATGCTGGGACGCTAAAATCTAAATGACTGGAAACGTTTTGTGATACTGAAAAACATCTCCAGAAACATCTGGCTGTTTTTATTGACATTTTACGGTCTGGTAATGTTTTCAGAAGCTAGTTTGTAAGTAATTGCATCCACCTGGTTCCACGGGTATTTACCTGGTGTTTCTGTGTGATGTTGGCTGTGTAGGTGGGATTCATGCAGACAGGCACACCTGGAGACACAGGTGTGCAGGGCAAGAAGTGAGGATACTGGTCATCACCATCCTCGATGTTGATGGTGAGAACAGCAGATGTGTTGAACTTGTCCACAGTGTTTGATTCCTGTCAGGTGTGTAGAGGTGTGACATTATTTTCACTTTTCTGTGATAATTTGACGATCAGATATCACAGGGTTTGTTTTTTGTTGAATAGTTTTTCATTCCTGCTGGTTAGAGTGTAATGGCTTGAGATGACTTCGCAGTAAAATAAAACCTCTGACCTCACCCTGATTACCTGGATGTATCACCTGTCTGAATGTTACCTGGGCCCACATGATGAGCTGCAGGTGAGTTCTCGTCTCATAGTCCAGAGGTTTGTTCAGAACTACCTTTCCACTATTGGGCAGGTCGATCCTGAAGAACTGGGCATCTTGCTGCAGGCAGACAGATGACAGGTGAGATAATAAAGAGCTGCAGCTCATGGTCAAGCAGCAAGTGGTGGGCGTTATTCTTACCGATGACGGGTCGATGATGTAGCTGATCACGTCCCCATCTGCATCAACGGCCTTCACAGTGAAAACCACCGAGTTCACTGCTGTCAGCTACACACAAAACAACAAAAAATCCTGTTTACACAGGTGAGGAAACATCTGAGGCACCTGTTAAAACGATGTACATGTGATGGATGCTCATTGGCTGGTTAAGATGAAGGTAATTTTTCTGGTTGTACCTCACTGATGGTGAACGGCTGAATTGTCTCCAACAGGAAGTTTGGTTTGTTGTCATTTTCATTCAGAATCTCCACCAAAATCCTGTAGTTACCCTGAAACAGGTGCAGACTCACCTGAGCGACTCTGAGTCATCAAATGTATTTACCGCTCAGCACAGGACCTCAGATGACCTACCTGTATGATGTCATTTTCATAACAAATTAGCTCTGCGATGAGCACTGATCCCTCCACCTGACAGACAGAGATCCAGCATGAGGTGAGACGTTTTAAGATATATTTCTGCTGCAGGTGAGAGGTGTTCAAGTGTACCTCTCGGTCGAGGACTCTGAACACTGAGGAGTTGAGTCTGATGGTCCGGCCCTCTAAGTAGAACCAGTTGGCGTTGCGTCCGGACAGACACAGGCGGATGGTGTTAGCTCGTGGACCTGCAGTGATGTTGATGCTGGAGATGAATTCACCTGTTGGACTATTCTCTCTGACTGAGGTGAAGATGTCAGAGCCCTCCCGACATAGGCTCGCTGAGGATGGAGCAGAGGATATCTGATGTGTCCGTGGCAGTGAGGACGATCAATAACTGATTACGATTTTATTCATCCAGTTCTGTTGTTATCTAAAGATATATTTAAAGACAAACTTCTCAGGAGTGTCTGAAGGTAGAGAGTTACTTTTTTAGTGCTGATTAGGACTTCAGGATCTTTTTATCACATCACCTTAAACCCTAAACCAACCTTAGATTACTAGCCACATTTAACCAAATCATGCTGCACCGTATTTATCTCGCATTCCCATTATTTTACAGTTGCCAGTTACCCAAACGAGTCTTAGGACTTGGAAGGAAGCCAGGATATCCGACAGAGCCCACACAGACACTGGTAGATCATGCTCAAAAAACCCTAATCCAACATTGAGATTCAAACCGGGAACCTTCTTAGTAACCGCTGCACCACCGTGGACAAAAAGGCACTGACGATGGCAAAGTGCCTGATATGAGAGAAAAGCAGGTTTTAAATTGTCTTACCTATAACAACATTATAAGAAAGTCTGAGAGCCACCTGCCACAGCAGCAGCCTGCAGGACCTCAACATCTTCATCTTTGACCTCCTCCACCTGGTGACACAAAGTCAGTGAGCAGTATAGGTAAAGAGCATCAACAAAGTCAACCAACCAACCAACCAATGATCAACACAACCAGCCAAGTTTCTCAGGTAGGGAGGGCTGGAGCCTATCCCAGCTGTCTGAGGGTACACCCGGGGATTGTGGGAGGAAGTCAGAGTACATGCAAACTCCACACAGAAAGGCCCCAGTTGGTAGAATTGAACTTAGGATCTTCTTGCTGTCAGGCAACAAGTGTGGCTCCGTGGAATATGTAAAAAAATCTATATATCTTGAAATATATTTGATATATGAAGTTATGACTGAGATGGAATGACCTCAGTTTCTACACCATCGTCTAACTGCTGGGGATTTCTCTCTAATATTGTTGTTCATCACCTTATAGTATAAAACATCTGGCTCAGCTCCAGTGAGGTGATTTGTTAGCCTGTTTGTGTGAGTTCTCAGATTCATTTCACTTCTTTCATATCCACTGTGTGAACGTAACATCTGAGCAGATTTTATTTATGAACTGGAAATACGAACTCAGAGGTCACAGTGTAGTCTGCTGTGTTCACATGTGACAAAAAGGTCCTGAGGTGGAACTCTGCAGTGGTCAAACAGAGCTGACCTCAGAGCGGTGAACAAACAAGACGTGACCAAACTGAAAATATGAGCCCTGAGCTCTGCCTCGGTCCACTAAAATGTCACATGATCATGTTTTTTTATGACCTTCAGCTGCAGCTGTGGAGTCAAAACTGGATGAAACTCAAGCTGTGGTATTTTTAAAATTCAGATCAGTGAGTGGATGATCAGAGGCTGACACCGCTGCTCATATGTCTTTATCAGGTCATCACCACTTCATACGTGTTCAGCTGAAAATCATCACTGCACCTTATCCAGGTTTTATTTTGAAAGGCTCTGCTGTGTTCTCTCCATCTACATCAGGGATGCTCCTGCAGCCACGAGGATGTGTAGAGTCTCATAAAAAACAGACTGAGGATGAAGGACTATGAATGAAACCTGCTTCTCGAAGGTTTCCTGCTGGTGAACTTTGAAATCAGTTTCCTGCATTGGTCTCCTCAACCACGAGCTCAGCTTCCTTCTCTTCAGTCCCTGTCTGCTCAAACATAACCCTCATACCTCGGTTTGATTCAAGGTCCCATCACAGGCTGGAAAAGCCTGATCAAACCTGATGGAACAAAGTGTTTAATGTTCGCCATGCACGCACACACTCACGCACACTCACACACGCACAATCATGGTACACCACAGTAATTAAGTAACAGATAAAGTGATAGAAAAGTTCCTGTTATTTTGCGATCTGCTATAGAAATGTCTTTTTTATCATGATGGGTTCCCAGTCTAAAAGAAAAGAAAGAACAAACATTTTCTGTAAATGAAAAAAAACTTTCTGTTACAGGGCAGTGCTACCGAAACCTGGAGCAGCATTTCTTTGTCATGTAGAGAAATTGAAATGTGCCGATGGAGTTCTTCATCTTATATTCAGATGACTCCGGGATTAAATGTGCAGTTAAACATCTTTACGCTGACAGGAATGCCAGTTTCACCAGTCTGACCCCCCCCCCCCCCCCCCCCCCCATACGAAGCCCAGGATGTGAAAGAGTTTAACATCTCTGATCGAAAGTGTAAGAGCAATAAAATGACACAAATCACAAGCAGTAAAACAACACAACCACACACACACACGAACAGACTGAAGAGTTTTCACAGTCGTTGGTTCAGATCGCTGCGTGTTGGCCTGTGTTAACCCTTCAGCTGCCACTTCACTTTTTTCTCTTACCAACTCTTCATCCTCACACAGACTCACCTCGCTTTCTTCTGCTGGCCTACAATCGGCCGATGTCTCTCGACCTTGCTGCTGATTTCATCCTCATGTCATCATACATTCATGTTTTTGTGTTTCAGCCTTGATCTGTTGTTCTGCTTTGTCCCCAGAGAACAGAGCGCCTCGTCACTGTGTGTGTGTGTCTGTGTGTGTGTGTGTGAGCATTAGAGGCTTACCCAGCATTAATGAGCAGGATAAGTAGGCCAACATGCTGCAGGACTTTGAAGCAGCAGATCCTGTTGGTTCCACCTGCTGCTGCTCTCAGAGCTTATTTCAAACACACAGAAGTAAAACATCCACATCCTCGGAGACGCTGTTTTTAGTCAGTATTTCCTGTCAGAGAGCCAATCAGCTCTCAGCCTGACTCCTTTAATGTAAACCAAAGTTTTGTGTGTAGAAGAAGAAAATGTGTAATTAATGTGGTGTTACAGGAGGCTCTGAGTGGGGTGTGCACACAGACAAACATAGAGCCATAAATGAACATGTCCTGTTTCACAGGTCACATGACTGAACATGTCACATGACTATGAGTAACTGTCACTGCCATCTGCAGGGATTCTAATCTTGGGTTGAGTTACCACCTTGTCACATGTCAGAAAGTCTTTTGTCTCATTGGTTGTGGCTGCTGTCACGTGTGCAGTTTTCCTCACTGACGTTCATGAACATTCAGTTTCCTGTTCGTCATGTCTGTCCAGGGTCTGGTAGTGTTGAAAGCCTGAAAAGAAGGCAATTTTTCTTCCTTTTCATCTGGTGCCTATTTGATCCATTCGCTTCCACATCTGGAAAGTCTAAAACAGCTGTGATTCTTGCATTCCTTTATTTTGGCAGGAATGAAGTCGGCTAGCTCAGGCGTGGGGATACTCTTAATGGACTTAATGAAACAGTCGCTACTGAGCATGCTCTTTGAATGGAGGCGATAATGTCATTCTCTCATTAATCAAATGACAGCAGTTTTATCGGGGAACCTGGATCAGGACTCTGAGGTCCACCCTCACCTCCTCTTGTTTGGGCGGTCAGAGAACAGCTGGAGGAACCAATCAGAGTCAGTGACCTCTGATCCAAACATAGTTACAAACACATACACATCCATGTATGGGTCAGATGTTTGATCACTAATGACGCTAAAAGAAAGCTTTAAGGCTGTAACCGTGGGGCTGAGTGTAGTTTGACTGAGTGTATGGATAAACTGATTCCTGACCTGCACCTGCACAAAAAAGAAGCCTAATCGGTTCTCTGTGCTTCGTCTGATTGTTTCTAAATCATTTATTGGTTCTTGCAGTCTGTAAACATGTGAGAGGGACATCCTCGCAGCGGTCTGATTTCACAGTAACCATTAATCAGCTACTTTTACCTGCAGATGAGTCATTTCATTCAGACCTGACCCGCATGCCCTGAACTCAGAGGGTGGGCTGAGATGGCGACCCACCCTCTGCTCGTCTGTGCAGAGAGTTGAAAACAGTTATCTGTTAAAATATGATACTTTAAAAGATAAAGAGGAAAACAATTACCTGTGAAGATTTTTTTCAAAATTAATGTTTGTTTTGTTAACCTGTCAGTCAAGCACTTTTGTGGCAGTTTCAGGCATTAACATGCTATTCCACATCCAGACACTAGAGGGCGTTTATCATGCTGGTGGTATAAGTGTGTGAAGCAGAAAAATAACTCTTTGTATTGTGAAGCTAACACCAGTTCAAAGTGTGTGCTGTTTCTGTTCTTTACCACAGGTTAGTAAATATGCATTAACATTATTGAAGACTACAGAGCTTAAGATTAGAAAATGTTTATTAGGGACTTTGGAAAACTTAGTAAAAGAAGTGGTTTGTTATGAGAATTGTATATAAATTGTGATTTTTGGCTGTAGCTTACTTGATGCTAATGCTAGCGGGCTTGGCTTAATGTAGAATAGTGTGTGTGTGTGTGTGTGTGTGTGTGTGTGTGTGTGTGTGTGTGTGTGTGTGTGTGTGTGTGTGTGTGTGTTAACCTCAACCAAACAAGAAACTGCTGAACTACTGCTGAGTTGAACAGTTTTCATACTATGTGGTATTTTTCTGGCTATGAGAACATTTTTGTACTTTAATACCAAAGCCAGTTATTGAGTTAATGAAGTTACTTTATCATTAATGGTGACTGCCTAGGTTCAACTCAGTAAGAGAGGCCGCCATTAAAAGGAGCATTGCACTTTATATAATTTGTAGATTGCATTAAAACAGTAAGTTTAAATTATTTTGTAAAGGAGGTGAAAAAATAATAAAAGAGGTGTTACATTGTCAGTTGATTAAAAACGCATGTCATGTAAATTGTTTAGTGCCATAACAAGTATTAAAACAGTTAAAAACAAACCAATTTATTATGTTTAACAAATACAGTTAAAAAGGCGGACAGGGAGGACAAGTGTGTTTATGTTAATTCAGTTTTTAAAAGAATGTGTTTAGTGGTGCACATTGTGGTTGTAATATTATCAGTGAACTCAATAAGCTTTTTCAAAGTTGTGGAAATCCTAAGAGATTCGTATAGTCTCTACCTCAGGAACACTATAACCATGTCTTGTAAGTGGGACTGAAGCAGAAGGCCATTGGTTTACATTCAGTGTAGTGATACCTGCAGCCTGTTCATAGATACTGTCGATAGGAAACCACAGCACAGGCAACATCTGCGCTCCTCAAACAGGGAGTAATTTCACAGCTTCATCGATGACATCGAGCATCGGTTTCTGTGCAGAGTAGTGAACAGAGTCACCGATCAGCCCTGAACCATCATGTTTCATTCAGAGAGCAAACAGCAAGCTTCAGATATTTCTGACTGTTTCAGTCTGCAGATGGGAAACCTGACCGATGAGCTCAGATTACAAACACTCAAAACACCAAACCATGCTGGGAGAGTCAGCGTCACACACAGTGCTCCTCTTCTTCTTCTTCTGTGGCCTGACTCACATCAGTGACTCATTGCTTTCACAGTGGAAAGGACCTGCTGGACACACTCAGGTGTGAATCCTGTGATCAACACTGTGTGTCCAGCTGTTCTTCTCCACATTTAAATCCTGTTTTTAAACCTGGAGCACCCCTACCCTTCACCATTATCCTCCACCTTCGTCTTTCTCATCCTCATCTTTCCGCCTTCAGCATTTTTTAAAGGTTAATTTGTCCGGCTGAGCTGCTGTGTCTTTGTTCTGCTGCTCTGACCTTTATGTGGATCTCAGATCTGTTTCTGATCGTCTGACCAAGGTCAGAGCTTTCTGTTCCTCCTGAATGATCATTTGGATATGAGATAAGTGAGAGGAAGCTGAAACAGTGATCCTGCTGCAGGGAGGTCACTGTGTACTGATCATGGAGGTGATCCAGCAGTGAGGTCATTAGTACAAGTCTGGGAAGATCTGCCCGCTGTGTTCATGTTCCCCTAAGGTCCAGTAAAGGCTGATTTTTGATTTGTGTAATGGCTCACAGTCAGTCCCACTTTGCCAACATGTTAACCATGGTAACTATGGTAAACATTCACGGTTTCAGAAACTAGACTACATTTTAGGTTACCTCTCAGAGGCCTCAGGGTTCAGGTGTTATCACATGCAGGTCAGCAGTACCTTGGTGGAGGTTCAGTTGTATTTCTGGTAAGTCAGTCCTGACAGGACATGCTGATGTGTCTCTCCTCCTTCAGCTGCTGCTCAGCAGCTTCTTCTTCATACACTATCAGGCCTCAAAGCCTCTGTCAGCACACAGAGAGCTGTTCCTATAATTTTCAGTCCACTTCTAGTGTCATTTTCATGCCTCGTCTTTCCTCCCTGTTTCCTTTCATTAAGAACAGCTTCCTGGCAGCTGCCATCCCTCTGAGAACAATTCTGATGAGGCTTTGGTCTCGTCCAGATCATCTCTCAGCTCCTCTGTCAGGTCTTTGCTGGATTTTTGTTTTTTGAATGACTTTCAGATCCTGTTCATCTGTTGTAGAAAGTTTTAGCCCTCACACTTCTTCTGTACATATTTCTCTCTTATTTTTAGAGACACACTGCACACCATGCTGCTTGGATTATAAAGTAATGAGGGGCAGCCCAAGACTTTTGCACACTGTGTTTCAGCCCTTCATTCATTTTTATTTCCAGCCTTTGTTCATGTTTTTATGGTGTTTTCATCACTGCTGAGCATCAGTGCGTGTTTCAGCTCTCAGTTTGCTTTGCAGAGGGTGGCTGAGGCTGGGGTGTTTGTACAGGTCAGTTAATAAAACACAGCCTGGGACTTGGTCTGTGAAGTGAAGAGCTGCAGCTGTCTGTGTGCTGTTCATGCTTCAGCTTCATCGCAAACACTCTGAGTCTGCAGAGTCGCGATGAAGCTCAAAGCTGAGGGAGAAAAGCTTTTTCTAGTGTTTATGTTTTTATAGAGTAAAACTAAATCAACACACAGATGAAGCAAAGTCAGCTCCACAACTTAGTCATTTGAGGCAGAATAAAGCCCTCTGATTTCCAGATGGACGTCTGAACACCCATGTTTATTACATGTGTGGATGAGATGCTCCCCATTACCATGGTTACCTGTGGTTATTAAGGGGTCTCCCCACTCTGATGAAGGAGGTCATCACATCAGACTGTGATGAAGCTACTTCAGAGACACACAAACTCAGATATCTGCATGAGTGCTCTGACAGGTGGAGGCAGTTCCACCCACACAGAGGGGTGTCATTACTTTAAAACAAAAGGTGAATGAGCAGCTTCACTGACAGCCTGCAGACAGGCGATGCCTTGGATGCGACGAGCACGAGAACAGGTGAACAAACTGGAGCTTCTCTGATGAATCAGTGGCTCTGGGTCACATCCTGACTCTTCTTCTGCATCTTTTTAATGAGCTGCCAGACCCCCACCTGTGACATAAAACTCACCTGGCCAAGACCCCCACCCCCGGGGCAGTCACATCCTGCTGGGTATCTGCTGTTACCCCACAGATCAGCTGCTCCCATCAAACAGTCTTTAATCTCTTTATTGTGTTTGTGCAAATGACACAGACGTTTGCTCAGCTACATTTCATCACCTTCATGCCACAGATCAGAATACTACAAACACCATCTGTCCTCAACGAGCTTCACCACAAAACTGACGGAAACATCCAGGTCCACATGAAGCTCTCTGCTTCAGTCACAAAAACACTGTACAAACAGTCAAAGTAAATTGTTATGAGCTGCAAACTTTAAACATGGAAACAGTCAGATATCAGAAACATGTGTGCAGGTTTTATGCCTCTGGGCTGTAACATCTCCAAACTTTTAAAATAAGAGCACGCACACATTAAAAACCTTAAGAAGTCTGAGAGTGTTCGAGTCGAGTTGAGTTCCACGCTGAGGCTTCTTCCTGTTGGATGTTGATCTGCTTTCACGTCTGACAGCAGAGCAGTTTGTGAAAGACGTTCCTGAACTCGGCATTGAAGGCCGTGTAGATAATTGGGTTGACAGCGCTGTTCACATAGCCAAGCCAAGTTACCACGGAGATGAGTGTGGGACCAATGTTGCATGACTGGCACAAAACTTTGGTGACATGGACGACAAAGAACGGAGTCCAGCAGGCCAGAAACACACCTGAGACACAGAGAGAGAGTTTCAATTCAGTTTTGTTTATATAGCGCATAACAGTATATGTTATATATTGTTATATAACAATATATAACAGGTAAAGACTCTACAATAATACAATGAAAACAATGAAAACCCCAACAATCATATTGCTCCGTATGAGCGAGTGTTTTGGCGACACTGGGAAGGAAAAACTCCCTTTAACTGGCAGGAACCTCCAGCAGGACCAGGCTTAGGGAGGGGCCGCCATCTGCCGTGTTCGGTTGAAGTGAGGAGAGGAAGACAGGACAAAGACTTGTTGTGGAAGTGTGCCAGAGATTAACAATGACTATTAAGTTTGAATTTTGAGTAAACCTGATGAATTAAATTTTAGGGAAAGAAGTTTAAGCACTGTGGTGCATTCACAGAGACTCCAGTCTTCCTGCAGACGACTTTATCCAAAATGACTCTTACCTCTGTTTTTACTCAACACTTGATCTGTTTGATGTTCCTTTGAAGCTCTAATTGCATGTTTTCTCTTTAACTAAATCCTTCACACCAGCCTCATGGTTTTGGATGAGCTGTGAGTGTTAAACACTTTGTGGTGTGAATTAAAGCGGTTTCCACAGAGATACAAGAAGATGTTCCTATTTTTACTGAGATTCACTCAACAAAACATTATGAACGGTTAGTGCAGAGACGTCCAGCAGAGACAGCTCTCGTTTAGATGAAAAGACACAACAATAAGCCGTGCTGATGAGCTTTTGTCTTCACATTTATCTCAATGTCCATTTCTGTATGCAACAACTTTGAACATAATGATGTGTGAAACTGTGTCTGCGCTCATTTGCTTGTTAATAATAGTTGGAAGTTTCTGACAGATTGAATTCTGGCCTCTAAACCTGACTTTTGAGACCTGGTTTCTGATGCACTGGCTCTGTTTGGGTCGACTGATCCTTCAAAGTTAAGGATGTTGCAGATCAATACACAGTTTGATCGCCTCCATCCTCTGATCAGATGTTTCTGTCTGACTTGGGTGGTCTTCTTTTTGCACTGCACAGCAGAGCTCATTTAATGGTTTGATGAAGAAGATGTGCACTCTCCACTAAAACATCGAATGAGGGAATGTTTATGGTGCATTAACAGCAAATATAAAGTTTTTTACACAGTGCAAGTCCAAACCTTAGATCTTGCAGAAACACAGAGACAGTAAAAACTCGTAAAAACGTATAACTTCTAAAATATGTTATAGCTGTTATAGTCTTCCTCCTGTTGGCTGTTGGGACATATATTTGGCTATTTGAGTTAAGTAAGGTAAAACAGGTTTGGTGTGAATGCACTGTAAGAGCTGAATCAAAAGAATGTATGTAGACCTTCAAAGCTGTTCTGGCCCCATCCGTTCTAGTTACACATCTGAGAGCTTTAGTTTTATGCTTAAACTCAGCACAGAGAAATATCTCTGGAAACGTTAGACCAGAATAAAGTTACGTTGAAACCAAGCACACCATTGTTTTTCTTGTGACATTACCAATAAGTTTGATGTGTCACATGGCCCTCTTCCTATTGAAAAAACAAAAGTTGTATCCAAGATGGCCGACTTCTAAACAGCCACCATGGTCACCACCCATCTTGAGGAGTTTGCCCCCTCACATATACTAATGTGCCACAAACAGGACTTTAATATCACCAACCATTCCCATGTTATTACGGTGTATCCATATAAATGGCCCACCCTGTATATCAGACTTGGTCCTACCTTATACCTGTCACTACCTTGTCCTGGTGCCTCACAATTGGACTGGAGAATGAGCTACAACTATGGGACGGAAGACTCTGAGGCTGGTCCTCCCCATAGTTCTAGGTGATTCCTGTCTCAGATTTAGTCCCATCTCAGACCTGGTCCTAGCTAACACCTGGACATGAGACTCACCTACAACCACGGGCAGGACCTTCATTGCCTTGCGCTCACGGCCGCTGACCCTGCTGGTCTTGCTCTGCCTCCTCCCCCTCTTTTTCACAGCGCTGCCTTTCAGGCCATTCTCTCGACGGCTGCCACCCTCCCTCCTATCTGTGGGGTCACCATCCGACAGGCTGTCCATTTGAGTCGTCATTGGGTCGCTGTCCGCCACCACCGCTATACCGTCCTGGTGTTCCTCCATTACCGGTGTCACTGAGGGTGTTGCCATAGACACGGTGGAGGGAGACGTGGGGCTGAGCCCGGGGGGCGCCGTATATACCACTTTTTCTTGACTGCCAGCTGTCGTGGCTTTAGCTCGCTGTAGAGCTGAGCTGAGCCGTAAAGAGAAAACTTGCCGACCAGCCCGGCCTGCTTGGGAGCGGCTCCGCCCACTCCAACGCCGCAGGCCTCTAAACATCCAGTAATAGAGGAAGAGCATGACAGGACAAGGCACAAAGAAGGAGCAAACGGACGAGTACACCACAAAGCGATCGTCCTCTAATTTACACACGCTCGGGTCACGATCCGGCACCTGATTCAGACCAAAGATGACAGGACTGGCCACACCCAGTGACAGGACCCAGGTCGCTGTGATGAGAGCCAGCTGACGAACACTGAACTGGTTCCTGTTATACTTCAGGGGGACCACCACTGCGATGTACCTGCAATAGCAGAGAGACAGAGGAGGTTTTAGGTTTATAGGCAAGTATTTGGACTGACTTAAACCAACAGATCAGTGTTTATACTGATCACAGGGAGAATCAGAACACATCTAACAAAATCAATCTCTACAGGCACTCTACAGGAGCAGAATTACCTCAAGAGAGCAGCAACGACTCATCCAAGAAGTAATAAGAGACACCAGAACAACATCCAAAGAACTGCAGGCCTCACTGGCCTCGGTAAAGGTCAGAGTTCATAACTCCACCATAAGTAAGAGACTGGGTAAAATGGGCCTGAGGTCAAAGAAAAAACCACTGCTGACCAAAAGGAACATAAAGGCTTGTCTCAGTTTTGCCAGAAAACATCTCAATGATCCCCAAGATGTGTTTTGGGAAAATATTCTGTGGACTGAGGAGACAAAAGCGAAACTTTTTGAACAAGAGTGTCCTGTTACATCTGGTAATGAAGCATTTCAGGAAAGGAACATCATACTAACAGTAAAATATGGTGGTGGTAGGTGGGCTGTTTTGCTGCCTCAGGGCCTGGAAGACTTGTTGTGTTAAATGGAACCATGAATTCTACCAAAACATCCTGAACGAAAATGTCTGGGCATTTGTTTGTGACCTCAAGCTGAAACGCACTTGGGTTCTGAAACAGGACTATAATGCAAAACACAACAGCAAGTCCACCTCTGAATGGCTTAAGAAAAACTAAAATGTAGACTTTGGAGTGGCCTAGTCAAAGTCTTGACCTGAATCCAACTCAGGTGCTGTGGCATGACCTTAAAAAGGTGGTTTATGCTAGAAACCCCTCCAGTGTGACTGGATTGCAACAATTCCACTGTAAAAGACTCATTGCCAGTTATTCACTGCAGTTGTTGCTGCTAAGGGTGGCCCAACCTGGTATTAGTGTTAGGGGACAATCACTTTTTCGCACAGGGCCATGTAGGTTTGGGTTTATTTTCCCCTTAATAATAAATACCTTCATTTAGAAACTGCATTTTGTGTTTACTTGCGTTATCTTTGTTTAATATTTAGATTGGTTTGATGATCTGAATCATTTAAGTGTGACAATCATACAAAAAGTAGGAAATCAGGAAGGGGGCAAACACTTTCAAACCAGTGTGTGTGTGTGTGTGTGTGTGTGTGTGTGTGTGTGTGTGTGTGTGTGTGTGTGTGTACCTTTTTCTGATTAATTCTGGAAAATGTTCTATACTAAGAATCTGGACACTGGATCCCCTCATTAGCTCTCAGGTAAACTGCAGGTGTGGGCAGAATGAGGCTGTATCCAAAATTGTGTGTGTATGAGGTGTCACCGCAGCCTCTTCTCAGCTCAGAGGCTTTAAATAGAGACTGTAGCACCACTGGTAAAAATAGGTTTGGCGCCTGTAATCTCTGACATATTTGACTCACTGAATTTCTTTTTCTCAACACTTTGTGTCAGTTGGTTCATTAACAGCTGCTGTGTGTAAAAATCAGGATGAAGTCACGTGTTACCTCATTAATGAGGTGTCAGCAGTGTGACTGCAGCGACACGACTGAAATAAAGTTAGAATGTGAGGAGAGAAGAAGGGCACGCTTTTATTTAACGTGTCTCTTCATTAAAATCTATTAAACTCACTGAGGGACACAGCAGGTCACATGACTCTGTGACGAGGAAATATTTCCAACTCAGACAGTTCAAAATCTTAATTACACCTGCAGCAGATGTGATAATGATCCTGTTACTGTGACCTGAATCCACAACTGGACTCACCTGTCTACGCTGATGGCACACAGGTTTAGGATGGAGGCAGTGCACAGCATCACGTCCATGGTCATCAGAGCATCGCAGATGTAGGTGCTCAATGTCCAGATCCCCCCCAAGAACTGCACACAAACAGGGAGAGAGCCTTCAGGTAAAACTGGGAGCACACCTAAGCTCAGAGCACACCTGAGCCCAGACGGCTCAATCACACTGACCTCTGAATAGACGTAGAGCGGCAGCACGAGCACGGCCAGCAGCAGGTCAGCCACCGCCAGGCTGATGATGAAGTAGTTGGTGGCGGTTTTCAGAGAGCGCTCAGTGAGCACGCTCAGACACACCAGCACATTCCCCAGGATGATGACCAGGATCAGTGGCACCCCGAGAACCAGGGCCAGGTAGTTGTATTCCTTCAAGTCTGGCTCACCTGGAAGGGCACCAGGTGTCACATTGTCCATGATGGAGGCCCTAAGCACAGCTGCAGGGCTTCGCTCAACATCTGGACATGACACAGTTACTGTGTTATTATTCACTACCTGTTACTAAGTAATCTGAGCATTTAAACCAAGTACTTAAAGTAATGCAGACTTACCTTGCTGCTTCCTGTACCGTCTGTGGTTTCAGGTGAGTTTCAGTGTCAGCACCTGTTTGCTTCAGGTCTTTCTCTTTGTTCATCATTGTTGTTTTCTTCTGCAACTGTAAACAACAAGCAATAACCTCTTTACATTAACTGTATTCATCCACAGTTAAAAGTAGTCCTGGTGTCTGCATCAGTGCAGGTGATGCATCAGTGCTCAGTGGACAGTTACGTCTTTACTTGCTGTGTCGCTTTACAGAAGGACGCTTCATGTTAGTAGCGTTTTATTTTCTCACCTGTTCAACTAACACAAAGAAACCATCACCGTTTGCAGCCATGTTTGGGACAATAAATGAACCAATCAGACGACAGCTCACACAGATCACTTTGTTGTGTGTGGTGGTGGTGGCGGTGGGCACTTGTGTTGCTCTTATTTTGGTGGTTACATAAGGAAGTGGAGCCCGTTTTATTAAATGTCAGCCTATTGTTTGCTGAAGTGTCTCCTCGCAGAGACAATCACATCTTAGAGCCGCTCTCATCCTGCTCTTCATCCTCTGTTGCCATGACGACCACAGACCATGGCTGCCAACATTGCATGTAAACACACACACACACACTGAGATGTGTGTGTGCTTATTAACGGGGTCAATTTAACCTAAGGTGTTTTTTTATCAGCTGATTGATAATCAGCTGCGATATGTTTCTGAAGGATTTGTGGGCAACTAAGCTAACACGGGACATTTAACCATCATTTACAACAGGTGAACACACGATCGTCTGCACACCTGAGACAGGTTTTTTTCACAACTGTTTGTTTCACAAGGGGCGGAGCCTGACCCACCTGACTCAGCAGCGTATGAAAGCGCTGAGTTTGTGTGAGGCTGCCCTCCAACAGCAGCACAGTGAAGTGAGGGTCAGACTCTATAACTGTGAACATCTGTGCAGCAGATTAACTATGTTAGGTGGAGGGAGCTGAGCTTGCTTTGTATTTGTGTTCAGAATGAGCACTGTGATCCTCACAGCAGGACAACGTCCAGCGTCCAAGAAAGCTCTGCTTCGTACCTCTACCCAGACTCCCAAACACAGCAGGACGATCAATAATCAATAATGATCAGAAAGAAACACCAACAGCCTATCTGTGTCCAGCACCTGCTCTATGTAGGTCTTGCATTATTGGGGGCGTGGCCTCTCTGACTGACAGGTGAACCTCTGAACCGTGTTTGTGCTGTTGGAGCCTTTTGGAGCATTTGTAATGATGTCACCTGACCAGTAATGTGGCTGCTGTGAGGTTATTGGACTATCTGATGTTACTGATCAGCACGTGTGTGACTCTGTGGAGGAAAACTGATAACCAGAATATCAACTGTCTGTCAGCTGGCATCACAACAATCTTTTACATACAGTCTGTGAGCTGATGTGTAAAATAAATACAGAAGTTTAAGATCTGCACTTAGGGCATTTTCACTCGTCACCTCCTAGAGAGGTGTATCTGCATTAGAGCACAAAACTTATCGTGTCTTTGGTCTGTACCTGTGGATCTTTTATCTGAACATAAGCTAATACTGATCAACATCAGTTACCATGGCAATGTAGCAGATAAGGCCCACCTGCATTGTTAAACTTAAGACCTGCTTCGGCTTCAAGATGCTAAAGCTTCTTCCAAATGTTCTCAGTGGGGACATCCACACACTGAAACACAGCGCCACCTAGTGCATAACGTCCTCAGACAGAAATCCTCCTCCTCTCATTAACCAGCCAATAAAAACAATGCTTCATCAATAATAATTGATAAGCTTCATCAGAGTCACAGACTTGCTCCTCTAAAGAGAAACAGGCAAACAGCGCACCCACATGGCTGACTCTATGTGACTGTGACCTTTTTCTGATGTCATTAGAGAAGCACTAATTTAGTTAAACTTTATTCATACTTATTATTTAGTTAGCGGCAGCTGGAACTTCACCATGAAGCTACCACACACAGATTCTCTCTCTCTCACACACACACACACACAGACACACACACACACGGACAGGTAGACGGGGTGAGTCTGTCATGTTTTCAGCACGGTCCTTTATGAAGATGTACTGGCAGGTTTGTGATCAACCCGTTGATTGGTTCTTGTTAGGTTTGTTGTCCCAGCAGCACACCTGCGTGTCAGGTAACAGCAGCCAGAGAGAGAGAGGAGGCGAAGAACACTGTGAGGAGCGTCACCTCCAAAATAAGAGATCTTTTTCCTAACAGAGGAGGAGGCGGACATGTTAAATCTCTGCGCTGAGAAACCATAGCAACTGACGTGAAGACGTTTCCACGAGTTAATCAGAGTGTGTCACGGAGGAAGAGTGAGGGCGTGGGCCTCAGAGACGAGCAGAGTATGTGCAGGGAGCAGCTCCAGGTGGATGGACGTGAGAGGATGCAGCGTCGGTTTTAACTCATTGTCTTTGTGTTTTCATGCTTCCTCCGAGCTGCTGTGGTGGCCCTCGCTGTCAGGTTTATGTCTCGTTACCTGAACAGGTGCACTAGGCTCACCTGCAAACATCCAAACAGGACCCGACATACCAACCCAAAACCCGCTGGTGACTCTGTCATAATAATGACAGCAGGTCATGATGTCACCAGGTCACATGACACAGTCCATAATCCATAATCCATGAATGGGTCATAATTATGCAGCACATCTGTCACATCTGTAATCTGATTAAACTTAGGTCATCTCATAATTTCACAATAAAAGCCTTTCTGATGATTTATTGATTCCAGACATTTGTTAAAATAAAACACCAAACTTTATTTATAATTCTTCAGTGACAAAATGTACGCATGCTGTCAGCACCAGATGATTAAACCAAGTCATCCAATCAGCGAGAGGCGCTGACAACCGTCAACGAGCCTCAAACCTGCAACCACACACACGATCATCACAGACACGCTTTAACCAGCCTCACTCTGAGTCAGCGAAGGGTTAAAAACTCTGAGTGCTGGAAATGAAGCCATCTGAGCCCAGTGTGGAGTCTTCTCAGATAACATACACACTCATGCACTCAGTCTCTCTCTCTCTCTCTCTCTCTCACACACACACACACACACACACACACGTAGGTTTAATGTTGGTTATGAAATCCAGTTGTAAAGCAATGAGATGCTGAATGATATATTTTCGTATAGTCTCTGAGTCAGTGCTTCACATAGTTTTGCTCAGTGTTTCATAAAATCATCTGCATCGCGTTACGTCAGGTGTCGATCCTGATTAAATCCAGGTTATAAACGTCACTCCCTGACCGGCCCTCACCTGTGAAAATAATCCGTTGCCTTGCTCAGATCGTTAGCATTATTTTGTGTGCCTGTAAACGCAGCCGCTACAGCTCTGTGTCTGAAGCGGTTTGTCTGTTTGCCGACATTTGTTGAGAAAAGTTTGTGGTTTTCTGAACTTTAAAACATTGCTCTGCTTCTTTATTGCTAGCTAGATGCTGAGTGTCACCACTGCAGCTTTATGGACATCTGCACCATGAACACAGATCGATGGTGAGAACAGGTTGAGTATCTCTATTCTGTAGCTGGACAGACCACCAGGTGGTAGCTAAGAGAAAACTAATCCATTAGTTGGTCTGGATCATTCCGGCCCGCTTAACCCACGGTGTTGTCCACCATTTCCACTGGCTGATTCTTCAATCGCCCGCCTTAGAGGTGACAAAGCTTGACCTCAGGCCCCACCCACTAACAGTTATGGAGTTTCCCATCGCTGGTATCATTCTGGGTTACGCCGCCTTCTAAACCTGACCAGAGAGGTTTCATCTCATAGCTTAAAGCTGAAAAAAATTGGATTCTACATATGGATAACTGAGTGAGCCTCTCGTGATGTCACAGTGGTGAGATGAAATCCTGAGGGTCACAGCAAGGAGGAAATCTGGCATTTATAACTGCAATGTCTCTGCTCATATCATTTGGTGCTGTATAAAGTTTCCACTTATTTAAAGTTAAACTAAAATAAAACAAATTTTAAATTAAATTTCAGTTTGGTCACAATCATGCCACAAGATACAAAAATGGATGCCATCCTAAGAAGTGAGGTGACCTCACCAGTCATAAAAAAACTCAGCCTGTGGGGGTGCTGTGATGTCAGAGAGGTTTGTGAGCATGATCAGTGTTTTTATGACCGCACACAGAAGTTAAATTTAAAAATTAAAGTGCGGCAGAGAAAACAAACATGTGATGATGACATCATTAAAATAATTAAAGGCTGTTTGAGGCGCTCAGAGGCAGACTGACGGGATTAAACTGGAACCTGCTGCCAGATTCATTCTCAAACATTACGTCAGCTTTAAAGCTCGGGTGTAAGCAGATTCACTTCAACTTTATTATGTTACATGATCTGAAAAAATTGTGTTATATTTTATTAAATATATTGTGCGATATAATATGATATTATGTTATGTTTATTTTAATCTAAGCCTAACTATATTGAGGACAAAGAAACAAACTCACGTTTCAGAGCTGAAGCAGCATCGTCTGTTCCTCCTCTTCCACTTATGTGAGTCTCTGTGTTTTGTCTATGACCCAGAGTTTGGTCATCATCCTCCTCCTCTTCCTCCTCCTGTGTGAATATTTCTCTCCTTCTGTGAATCTCTCGCTCCTTCCTCTCTTCACGTCTCAACTGACAAACTTTTGTCTCCTCGTCTATAAAAAGCTACCCACCTCCTCCTCCTCCCTCCTGGTGTTCCTGCTCTCTGATTGGCTAACAGTCAGCAGTGATGTACTGACTCTCCTCCCTTCCTTCCGCTGTCATCAGGTGCTTTTTCTTCTTCTTCTGTGGTATTTTGTATCTGCTGCTGTCATACCTGTGTGCTGTCAGGTGTGCGTGATGGACAGGTGTTCTGATTTTTATGGATCATAATTCAGATGAGATCAGGTGACCAGTCAGGTGACCGTTGATGTATTTAAGGGCATTAAATTAAAAAGTGAGGTTTTCAGTGTGACTGAGGAAGGCTCCTCCTCCTCTGTGACCTTTAGCTGCTGCCTGATGGATGAAGAGCGTCACCTCCAGCTGTGTCTGTCAGACCCCACTGAGGGCGAAGCCTAAAGGTGCCTGAGGATGCTGAGTCAGCATTGCTTATTTTTTTTAACTGTAGCCATGGGAACGGCACCAACCTGCAGGTGTTTCTGACCTGGGATCAGAGGCTGAAAGGCTCTTCATCACTAATCTTCTTTTAGAAGTGTCAATGTGTACAGACAGGAAGTGACACGGTTCTGCTCTTTAATTACCTCATCATTAACAAGCTGTTCACCTGTCAAACGTTTCACCTGGACTTTCACGTTCATCTGTAACTCCACCTACTCCAACTCCTCTGAGGAAAAACCAGGCAAGAGTCCCAGCTCTCCTCCAGGTGGACAGAACACCTGAGTGAGCTCCTTTGACCTGGATCGATCGACAGCTCTCTGTTCGCCACAATAGACCAGCTTGGAGGAAAAAGTGATGGGATGAAGACAGGACAAAGACATGCTGCGGAAGGGAGCCAGAGATTAAGAATAACTAATGATTAAATGCAGAGAGCTGTATAAAGCCATATAAATACTCAGTGCATCATGGGAATCCCCCAGCAGCCTATACCTATTGCAACATAACTAAGGGAGGATTCGGGGTCACCTGACCCAGCCCAAACTATATGTTTTATCAAAAAGGAAAGTTTTAAGCCTAATCTTAAATGTAGAGATAGTGTCTGTCTCCTGAATCCAAACTGGAAGCTGGTTCCATAGAAGAGGGGTCTGAAAGTTGAAGGCTAAATTCTGAATTTAACAGGGAGCCAATGAAGGGAAGCCAATATAGGAGAAATCTGCTCTCTCTTTCTAGTCCCTGTCAGTACTCTTGCTGCAGCATTTTGGATCAACTGAAAGCTTTTCAGGGAGTTTTAGGACATCCTGATAATAATGAATTACAGTAGTCCAGCCTAGAAGTAATAAATGCATGAACTAGTTTTTCAGTGTCACTCTGAGACAGGATATTTCTAATTTTAGAGATATTGCACAAATGAAGAAAAAAAAGCAGTCCTATATATTTGTTTAATGTGTGCATTGAAGGACATATCCTGGTCAAAAACGACTCCAAGATTCTTCACAGTGTTACCGGAGGCCAAAGTAATGCCAACCAGAGTAAGAATCTGGTTAGATACCATATTTCTAAGATTTTGGGGGCCAAGTCCAATAACCTCAGTTTTATGTGAATTAATAAGCAGAAAATTAGAGGCTTCATGGATAGATAAAGTTGGGTGTCATCTGCATAGCAGTAAAATGTATACCATGCCTTCTGATGATACTGCCTAAAAAGCATGTATAACGTAAACAGAATAATAATAATGGATTGCATTTATATAGTGCTTTCCTAGGCACCCAAAGCACTTTACCATTCCACTATTCATTCACTCTCACATTCACACACTGGTGGAGGCAAACTACAGTTGTAGCCACAGCTGCCCTGGGGCAGACTGACAGAAGCGAGGCTGCCAATATCACGGCATCGGCCCCTCTGGCCAACACCAGTAGGCGGTAGGGTAAAGTGTCTTGCCCAAGGACACAACGACCAGGACACAGAGCCCGGGGATCAAACCGGTGACCTTCCGGTTACAGATACGCTTCCCAACCCCCTGAGCCACGGTCGCCCATTGGTCATAATTGTGTTTACCTTATACATGTCAATCACATGTGGAAACAGACAAGTGACAAGTTTGTGTGTGTGCTACAGCTGAATCTCCTGTGTGACCCAGGGCTCCGTGTTGGTTGGAGATGATGTTATTGTTCACTGTGCAGAGCTTCATGATGAGAGCGCTGTTCATGTTAATGAGCTGTCATTTATTAGCATCTGTGAGAGGAAGCAGAGTCCTTTTATCCTGCTCATGCTGCTGCTGCACAAATGTGTCATACATGACTGATCTGGAGAATCTAAACAACGCTGTAACTCATTTGTGGATGAATCTGTCGCAGCGGGCGTGTTCTGGTCCTGATTCAAACAGGCGAGTCTCTGATTGCAGACATGAAAACATGCTAATGAGGAGCACACGGCCCTACTCACACATTTCATTTGTTTCCTAATGGAGCACAGCAAGCGCTGCCACTAATCTGCATAAAACCTTTGAAACAGTCTTAGAACCTCAGTTACTCCATCAGCCCTCGCTGTCAGTTCATAGCGATGAAGCTCTGCTGGTTGAGATGAATTACGTCATTAATCGTCTTTGGGTCACACCTTCACTTTATTTATGTATGGTTTCTACAGTAACTCTGTGATGTTGTTCATATCAAGATAGAGAAAATCTCTAAGGAGTGTTTCCAGCTTCACGTTGAATCTGTGGCGTAAAGAATTATACCGACTCTGAAGGAAAAAGGAGCGCCACTGCAAGGTGTACTTAATAAAGCGGCAGGTGGGTATATATACCTGTCTGATTAGCAGTGCCATGATGTACACCTGAGATGCAAAACTGAGTACCTGCTTCTATCTGTACTTGCTCCACCATGAGTTTATATGTGTTTATACACCTCTCTGCATTTAATCATTAGTTATTATTAATCTCTGGCTCTCTTCCACAGCGTGTCTATGTCCTGTCTTCTTCCCCTCACCTCCAACATGTTGCAGGAGATGGCCGCCCCTCCCTCGTTCGCCTGGAGGTTTCTTCAGGTTAAAAGGAAGGGTTTTCTTCCCACTGTCACCAAGTGCTTGCTCAAAGAGGGAAATCTGAATGTTTGGGTTTCTCTGCATAATTCTAGGTCTTGACCTTCCAATATAAAATGCTTTGAGGGGACTATTGGTGTGATTTGGAAAATGAAAAAATAAAACTGAACTGAACTTGGAACTTGTGAAACTATGAGAAAGGCTAATGTCTTGGTGAGAGCTGGGGATCCAGTCGATGAAGAAGAGTGGTCTAAGCCCATCATGCCATCGTGGTTGCCTCTTTGCAGGACAATGAAAGCTGGTTCTTTCTCAGAGGAGGCTCTGAGGGTCTGCAGGTTTTCTCCAGGCTCTCCCTGTGTGTGTGTGTGTGTGTGTGTGTGTGTGTGTGTGTGTGTGTGTGTGTGTGTGTGTGTGTGTGTGTGTGTGATGAATCAGATCCAGGATCAGACCCGCTGGGTTTATTTATTTATTTATTTATTTATTTATTTATTTATTTGTTTGTGGGAGGTGTGAGGACAGGAACGAGTCACATGACATTCCATTTATAGTGAGAACAAAGATTCAGAGAGAACAAGCCTGTCCTCTTCATCCTCTTCTTCCTCTGTAATCAGCTGCTGTTGATCGTGTCAGGATGAACTGATTGATTTGATATGAAAACAGCAGGTGCAGACATGTTTGTTTCTTATTGATCTCTTCTAATAAATGAGCTGTTAGCCTTGCTGACAGTGTCTGATCGATTCAGGTCCATCAGAACTCTGACTGATTCAGTCACAGCGTTTCATCCACTCACCCCTGACTCACTTTTGCCTGCACTGACTCATTTACACTTTTAAATCACTCTGTGTTTGGAGGTTCGAAGCCTTAGCCAATCATTTCACTGCTCACACAGTTTCACACATCATTTACCCAGAATTCAGCAGCTGCTGTGACAGGACGCTTTGAACGGAGCTGACAGAGTTTAAGATTTCACTGATTCCCCTGATCAAAGGTTGCTGAAGCCAAGCCAGCTTCAGATATATTACACAGCAACAGTCACACACCTCAGAGATGGCGCCTGATAGGCTCACCTCTGTACACACACCAGTGATCCTACAGAACTGCTAACACGCTCACAACTCATAAATGACAAAGCTCACATCTGACCTCATGACTCCTGTAATGTGGCAGACTGTACCAGCAAACACTCCCATTAAACTTATTTTACTAGGTATTTTGTATTTGTGTACAGCACTTTGGTCAACGTTCCTGTTGTAATTAAATGTGCTATATAAATAAATAAACTATAAGCTACATTTATTCCACTCTCAGACTGGAAAGTCCTTCCTAATGAGTGATTTTAAATACCAAAAATGATCCTGATTATGTTTCTAACTGAATCCCAGGTAAATTTCTCTCTGCTGCTGTCTGCTCACCCTGTGTGGGTGGGATTTAAGCAGTCTCGTGTAGTAAGCCTGACCCCAACCCACATGAACGTTACTTGGACGTTTCCAGTCAGGTGCTGGAGTGAGTGATAATTAAAGTTTAATTAATCTCCACACACTCTGCTCATCTGGTTTTTAAAGCTCACTCTGCCTTCATCATCCTCATCATGATTGCACCAGCTGCTCCTCCTCCCATACTGCTGATTGCTCCTTCAGACAATTGTCCAATCAGCAGTGACTCAGTCTTTCTGAGGAGCTCCAGCTGCACATGCTCACAGAATACGGTAAAACACATCTCTGTGTCAGCAAAATTAATACTGATTAATACTGATAAGCTGATGGGCTGTGTGTGGTACAGTCCACAGTTCAGATTATGACAGTAGAATCACAAAGTGGACTCTCACACGGATGTTTCCACTGTTCCTGTGCTGCCACCTCCAGGTCAAACACGTTCTTACACCCGGAGGTGCCGCTATTGCTTAATTTTGAACCAGCTTTATTAACAAACCTCAGTCAAAACGGAAGAAACAAACCCTCTGATGAACTCCAGCAAGGAAACCGAAATAAAAAGAAAACATAATGAAATGTGAATAAATGAAATGAAAGATGTTCTTCTGTGTTTTTGTGCTTAGTCAACAGAAACACACTCAGATTTAACAGTCTGCACCTCAGACTGTACATCAAGGATGGTTTATTGTCTTGTAACCTGGACAGGAAGCTGAGATGTTCTTAGGGACACTCAGAGAAGTTTAACTGCCAGGAGGAAAAACTCTTTTAAATCCTGAATTTGGGACAAGTCAGAAAACTTGAATGTGTTTTTATCATTGACCCGTGATACACGCAGCTTTTATATCACAGCCATGCATAACAGTGACTGTCTAGAAGGGCTTCACGCTGCACTTTTAATAAGCAATCATAGACTGTAAATAAAGATTGATGTAGGTAATGTCCAGCACAGGCCAACTCCTCTGCTATAGAAGTGTAGTTGACATTTGACCTCTGACTTTTACCTGTAGTCAGTTTTGGACGTGCAGGGAGAGTCAAACTTTATTTAATACTTTATTGGAAACAGATTTTCTTTACATGGACACATTTCAGACAAAACTCATGTCACATTTACAGGTAAGAATTTTGCACATGCTCAGTGTGAGTCCGACCAGCTCCACAGAAACACCAACAAACTTTGTTAATTAATACCTTTGTTTCATTTCTGTCTCTGATGTCAGAGACACAAACTGACACGTAAAAGGCGACAGAAAAACTCCAAGTGATCAGGGACAGGCCCCTTCAAAATAAAAGTATAAGATGTAAATACATACTGGGAGAAGCTGCTCTGTCACTGGATGTTTGTTGGTAAGATGGATTTTGGGAATTGTAGTTTACTTCTTTGCATCCTCAGGTGTGTGAAGGTTAGGTTTTCTTGTGTTTTTCTCTCAGACAGGTGAGTGTGAGGTGGAGCTGATGATGATGAAAATGATGTAGTAACAGGTGCCTCCTTTCACTTTTTCCCAGGACCGTAGGCGTCTGCGGTGGCGCTGCCAGCCTTCTCCTCTCCACCCTGCATTCTGTTGACAAGGTTCACCGTCCCACAGGTGGGCAGGTAACACCTAGCACCTGTGGCCCCAGGATGAAGCCTAAGAAAGGCACAGGTAATTGATTAATTGCATGATTAATTATATAGGAACACCTTTAAGAATTATTGATACTTATTTAGACTCTTTCTTTTTGATTGATCTTTCTGAGTTGTAATTCAGTGACTTCTTCCAAATAATCAACATGTCTTTTAGACCCCACACTGCCTCTGTTTGTTTGCCTGTTTGTCTGTGTGTATGTTTGCTTATCTGTTTACCTGTCTGTCTTTTTCTTTTGTCTGTCTGGTTTTCTGTTTTAGTGTTTGGTTGTCTGTTTGCATTCTGTCCATCTGCCTGTCTGTCTGCTTGTCTCTCTGTTGCTCTGTCTGTTTGGTCATCTATTTTTTTGTCTGTCTGCTTGGTAGCTTGTCTGTTTGTCTGCCTGTTTATCTGTCTGCCTGCCTGTTTGTTTGTCTTTTTCAGTTGTCTGCTTAGTTTTCTGTTTAGGTGTTTGGTTGTTTGTTTGTCTTCTTTTTGTCTGTTTGTCTGTCTGTCTGTCTGTTTGTCTTTTGGTCTGTCAATCTGTCTGTTTGCTTGTCTGTCTGTTTGTTTGTTTGTTTTTCTGTTTGTCTGTCTGCCTCCCTGTTGTGACTTTGTGCCCTGACTCTCAGGTAAATTTTGAAAACAAAAAACATCAGCAGGCTCTCTCCCTACTTCTGATGGTGTTTTCTCGGCCAATCAGACCATGTGGTGACAGATATATACACTGATTCTGGCTTCCTGAACCACAAACAGAGAGCACCTATTCAGACCTGAGTGGGCTGCAGGTGAGTGTGTGTCAGAGTCTTACAGGTGGTCCAGAGGAAGAATCAGCCTTGAATACAAGCAGAGGCCCTCTGAACTGGATTCACACCTAAAACTTGATTTAGGTGTGACCTAAGCAACCTGAGGTTACTCACGTAAACATGCGGGTTCTGTTCCCTGTGGCATGCTCCGTGCTGTTCCCCATGTGGGTTCCCATGTTTTTTACTGTGTTGTTCCACGCAGCAATCTCAGTGAACCCCTCTGCACTGCTGTGAAAAATAAAACTTTAAACGATCTGATCCTCATTAAAGTTTTCACACAGAGCTGAAACAACTTCACAGGTGTGACTTTTTTGAGCCTTGAGTCTGAAACAGGAAATAGACTGACTGCATCATCTTCAACACAAACCCTCTCTTACTGAGGAGGTGAGTTCTATATATTAAGATAAACAAGTGGATGTTCCACTGACCGCTCACAGTGATCATTGTAACACAATTAAATATTAGTAAACATTTAGAAACATCATGTGACAACTCAGTCTTTCAAAAGGACGTCCGCTTTATTCCCACTTTATTCCCACTGTAATTCCAGTGTATTTGTGGATTATTCTCTGGCCTCTGAGACGCTTGCTGCTCCGGTGTGAATTGATATTTTTATCACATGAACAAACTAATGACTAGTTAACATATTGATCATCACAAGTTTAAGTGGTTACTCAGAAAGTAACTCAGTAGGTTCTCTCAAACTATAGTTACTTTCCGCAAAAAGTTGATTCTGTTCATCTCAATGTATGTTCATGTAGGTTCTCAGTCTTCCAGGTCATGGTAGTCTAAGGAGCTTGGAAAGAAAAGAACTGGACTTCTTTACGTTTCACCTCTCATCTGAAAAGCTTCTTCAGTTCTAAGACCAAATAGTGGAAAGTCCCAGGTATTTAAGCCCTGATAAAGACCCACACCCTTTTCACCCTTTTGAATATAATAGTAATAGTTGGTCAATGACCCTCTTGAGGGACAACCCCCGATAAAGCTTAAATACCTGGGACTCACCACCATTAGGTGTTTCCAGGCTCCCTTCAGCGATTCATTTGGATGTAGTGTTTTCAGTGGGAGAAACATTTCATCACTTAAAGTTTGGCTCTCATCATCCACTGAGTGTCATCAGGACACTACAACACCATCCCACAGACACAGCGGCCAGCATCTAAAGAAAACTCCAGGCGATCCAGGAGAGAAGAATGAAAACTGCTGCCTAAGCAAAAACCCTTAGTGATCTCTTTTGTGTCAGGAGTATCGGAACAGCTGAGACACATTTTCTTCAAACACCATGTCTGTGTGGCTTTCAAACCCAAAACCCACTGCGCCAAAAAATGGTTCACCCCAAGGATCCAGTCCCCCAACACAAACAGAATAACATAGTGTACACTCTTAAGTGCGTACAAGCCATTTACGTGAAAAGGGAAAGACCATCTCTGTATCGAGGAGGGGGCCTAAAGGTACATCTTTCACAATCTTACAATGTTGTAATTGCAGCCATTCCCCACCTCTTTGTGAATGGCACTCATGGCCATTAAACAATAATCGAGAAACTGGCATCACAGCTCATTGTTCGTCTGTGGTGCTAGTTTCAGTCATTAAGCAAATGTACTGTTTGTAAGGTTAGAAATCTGCAGTCAGCTGAGACTGAAAAAGACACTTGGATGAGTGACGAAATGTTTCTCCCACTAAAAAGGCTATGTCCAGATGAACAGAATCAACTTTTCCTTACTAGGATGATTGAGCATGCATCAAGACAGTTACTTTTGTATCTGTCAGAGTTTCACACCTGGAGATCAGTCAAAAAGATTTAATGAACTGCTGATCAGTGAGCTGAATGATTGAAAATTATTAGTAAACATGTTGATTCATCATTGATCATTTAACAATCAATCAGCAGGTCAGCTGGTACACATTTACTCCACCAAGTAATCTCATTTCTTTACAAAAACATGTGAAATGAGTAAAGAGAAGAAGAAGACTGGGAGTTTATCTGGATGTAGTTTAGCAAGATGACATGTTCATACCTGATGTTACTTCAAAGTTCTAACAAGCTGGTGCAGGAGTACCCAGACTTTCTGTCAGACTCACCTGGTGTTGTTGTGATCGGCCAGATGAGGATTTGACATGTTCACATTTTCACGTCTGTGGAAAGAACAGAAAACGTCTCTGTAATCAGCACACACAAACAGGAAGTCCAGCTGACACCTGCACCTTACCTGAGACGTCCACGTGGAGAAGGAAGAGGTGTCACCAAAACAAAGACCACCATGATCATTATCATCACCATTGCCATCATCCTCTGGAGTGGAGCAGAGAGAGTCGTCATCCTCATCAGAGAGAGTGACATTGAAGGCATCATGCTGCCTTTTAAACCTGCTCGTTGTTTACACAGAAACATGTCAGTGCCGCCTGAAGGTCAGCTGAAGGCCGACGGGATGAGTGATGAGTCGTTTCACTATTTACAGTGGGTTTTATCAGCAGCTCGACCTCGGCGCTGTTTGTTCTTCACGGGGAAGAGATCATCGGTTCACACGCAGTGATCTCACTGTGATGTCATCAGTTCTCAGTGTCTATGGGAAACTTCATTAAACATCCGAGTCACCTGCAGGTGAGAACTCAGGTGTTTTTATGTTAACCGCCAGCTTCCTGTGAAGTCACTGTGAGGTAAGAGATATTCCTGTGTGTGTGATAAGGCTCCGCCTCCTCACAAGTCACCTGCAGTAATTCCTGCTGTGAGAACAGGTTCATCAGCTATTTGATGAACACCTCTGTCCCACTAAGTCACACGCTGACTTCCTGTCATACTGTGCAAGTCAACCTGTTACCTGCTAAAATGTTTCAGGTGGTAAAGGGTCTTAATGCATGCTCAATCATCCAGGTAAGTAAATCCCAAAAGGTTTATTCTGCTCATCTGGATGTAACGTTTTCAGTGGGAGAAACATTTCGTCACTCATCCAGGGGACTTCTTCAGTCTCAGCTGACTGCAGGTTTCCCCAACATTATAAAAAATACATTTGCACAATGACTGAAACCAGCCCACTGAAAGAACAATGGGCTGTGAGGCCAGTTTCTTGATCATAAATATGCAAATTGTCATGATCATTGATCAAAGACCACTGATCAATCGCAATGAGTACCATTCACAGAGAGTTGGGGAATGGCTGCAATCACAGCATTGTAAGATGGCGAAAGATGTACCCTTAGGCCCCCTCCTCAATTCAGAGATGGTCTTTCCCTTTTCACCTAAATGGATTCCTTGACTCTGCACTCAAACCAGCGTTCTTCCCTGTCCAGGATGTGTGCATCCTTATCATTGAAAGAGTGTCCACTGGCCTGTAGGTGTAAAAAGACTGCGGAGTCTTGGCCTGATGAGGTTTTTTTTTTTGTTGTGCCATCCGCCTCACCAGAGGTTGTTGGTTTCACCAATGAATAAATCATGGCAATCAACCTGGCACTTAACAGCGTACACTATATTACTCTGTTTGTGTTGGGGGACCTGATCCTTGAGGTGGACCAATTTTTGGTGTATTGTGTTTTGGGGTTTAAAAGCCACAAAGCCTGAGTTAGTAAAGGGTTAAAATACTCCGTGGTACACAGACCTGGCTGTGTTTGTGTTTCCTGTTTTATATTCAGGTCACAGTGCTGAACTCTGGGAAAACATCGGCAAGGGAAGGTCATGTTCCAGCTCCCAAGGAGATCACCCCGTCACCCTGTGACAGGAAGCAGTTTATGTCGAACGTGAGTGCAATGTTATCAATAAGTAAATGGACTGATGCTTATATAGTGCTTTTCTACTCTCCCAGAGTACTCAGAGCCCTCTATACAACATGCCACATTCACCCAATCACACAAGAACCTTTTTTTCTAAGCTTTTAGTGCTTCCTAGCTATCATACACTGATGGATGCATCAGAGAGCAACTTGAGGTTAGTATCTTGCCCAAGGATACTTGGCATCCAGACTGGAGGAGCCAGGGATCGAACCACTAACCTTCCAATCAGTAGATGACCTGCTCTACCTCCTGAGTAACAGCCACCCATGAGCCCCCCCCATCCCATCCCATCCCATCCCATCCCATCCCATAAGCGTGCAGACTTTCAGGTTAATGTGGACTCGCTCTGAGGCTGACGATACAAAGACACTGAAGCACATGGAGAGTTCTCAGACACGCGCGTGCTCGATCAGCAGGACTTCAGGTTTATGATTTATTGATTTTTAAAGTCTGATGTGATGGACACAGAGAAGCTTCACTCTGATAAAAAAAATTTGGGGGGTTTTAGTTCTAGAGCTTCAAAAGCAACAAAAACACAGTTTCGAAGTGATGACGATATCCCATTGTCCCTACCCTCACCTGTGATCATTAGCTCTGGGGAGTAGCCAAAAGAATAAGGTTGCAGGTACAGGCAGCAGAAATGAGCTTCCTCTAAAGGGTGGCCGGGCTCTTCCTAGAGAAAGGGTGAGGATTTCAGTCATTTGAGAGGGGCTTAGAGTACTGCCACTACTTCTCCACATTGAAAGGAGGTAGCTGAGGTCCTTCGATATCTGACCATGACACCTCTTGCATTTGGATGAGGTCCCAAGACAGACCCAGGACAGGCTGGAAAGTGTGTTAAATCTACTGAACAATAATTTTCACCTATTTGCATTTACAACATTTTTTTCTGACAGAAACGAGATGATAACTAAATAAAAAGTAATGCACAAGGACAAAAACTGTGACAAAATGTATCAACAATACGAGATCCAATCAGAAGTTTTAGGTTGTGCAGAATCTTGCAACCAGTTTGAAAGTGATCCAGTCAGATGTAACTTCCTTGTGCAGTAAGGTTAGATGAACACATCTGATCTGAAATGGTGCAGCTAGCTCGCTGTTTGTCATGAAAACACCTAGGAGGGACAAAGAGCAGACATGGTCCTTTGTGAGAACTTATTGAATCAGCTCTGCCGTAACGTTGGGATATTTACTCAACTAGAGAAATTAAGATGAATGATCACAACTGGCTGGGAAATGACTCACTTTCCTCCGGATCAGCTGGTGGAAGAGGTTGGCAGAAAATGGACTATCATAAACAGCATCAAACATCTGACTTACTCACACCTGTCTGCTGATTAGCTTATTTCTCCTCCTCCATTGTGAGGCTCAGGTGGATTTTGTTTTGTGGTCAGAATTAGCTGACCGCCACCCCATGACACCTCCACTGAGCAACACCAACAAAGATGAAACATGCCTCATAATTTAAACTGCAAACAGGGAGCTTTATTATGAAAATCCAATCAAAGACTTCCTGTTAGCTTCATTAAGCTCAGACCAAGCAAACTTTATCCTCAAGTTCTTGAATGACCTCTGGCCTTTGTGTAAGTTATTCGGGAATTTCTCAGGTCGTGACCCCTGCTGCAGCTCACAGATGTTCTGAGTGGTGGGTTCATGGATCCTGGTGTTTAGTCCAGGGTGTCTTTAATGTTCCTGAAGGACCTCCACACAGACACCAGGAGGACAAGAATACACAGAATTCCAGATGGCGCTGTGAGGAGTTTGTCTGCTGCTGACTGACACTGGCCATTTCTGCTCGTGTTTAAACCTTAAAGCTCATCACACCCAGGCTGGAAACAAGGAGTAGCCGTGACCTGTCAGGCGTGTGTGCATCCGTCAAATTAAACCAAAAAAACCCTTTAAACAACAAGTTTATTTATTCATTTATTCGCACATCTGTTCACGTTTATAAGTTAACACATCTGGAACAAACACCTAGGAGGGGCAGGTCACATGACTCAAGCAGGTTTAGTCTAAAAACGATCACATGGGCATACATCACTTCCTGGAAATAAAAGTAAACATCACTGCACAAACACATCGGGACAAATCTGTGAACTGCATCAGCGCGACTCGCCATCTATCGGAAGTCTTCGGCAGAGAACATGCCCTTGGCACGGCGCAGGATGGAGTCCTTGGACGCATCGTACGGGTGCTCTTTGGACGGGATCTCCAGCACGGCCGGGATCGACTGCATGTGGGCATCAATGGCGTGCCGGATCATCTCAGCGATGAACTGATTTATCAGGATGATACCAATGTCGTTACGTGCCAGGAAGCTCCTGCAGAGGAGAAGAAAAAGAATAGCCCCGTTAGTCTGCTATGCCAAAGTCCAGTCACAATTTAACATCCTCAGAACCCGAGAAGAACCAGCGGAGGTGTAACAGGAAGTAAATGAAGGCGTGGTGTTTCTGAGAGTCTCAGAGGACTAACATTTCTCTCTGGTCTGTTTGTTACTGCTGAGCTTAACACAGGAAGTCAGACCATTTAAATTATTGTCAATTTAACATCATCCGTCTCTAACGGTGGCTTACAGAGGTTTAGATGTAAAGGATATTCACAGATGAGTTCAATGACAGCAGAGAACACAGGAATTCTACATCTGAAACATCACTGTAAGAGCTGGTCTGTTTTAAGATATCAAAAACATTTCCAAACTCAACAGTGATGAGTTAAATCAGCTGATTTTTGAATGGAGTCTGGTGTGTGTCACACAGCACATGAGACCATTAAGGAAAATTTCAGGAATACAACCCCAAAGCACCAGACCAACTTCTCTGAAGCTAACTGATAAATGCAAGTCAACAATTAAACAAAAGGAAAAAATGTGTTAAGCAATCATAAAAGATTATATATTCTAAAATATCATAATTAATATAAAGTATTTAAATTTGTGCTGATATTAAATCCTTCATTGCAAATGCTGATTTCATACACACAGATTTAATAAAAAGCTCTGGTTCTTCAATAGAGTCCGGTGTGAGAGCTAACATGCTACATTTACAAAGATCGCGATTATTTATGTGTAGTTTTAATGAAGTCAGAAAGACTGAATAACTATTAAAATACACCGATTTCTGAAATCAGGTTCAGGAATCCACAGAAACAGACTGAAGTCTTTTCTAATTTTACGGCGTTTAACAGGTTAAGTTCATTTCATGAAGATTAGCTGAGAGCTGGATTAATATATTGATCGGCTGATCAATCCATTACACTCTATCCGACGATCATCTAAGGGCTGAAAACTCAGGATGCTGGATGTAGTTACAGACTGGGCCCAAATACACCAGAATCCATTCTCATTTTCACCAAAAAAGCAGCCGGCCTCCTGTCCTACAGCCAGCGTTTTTGAAGTCACCGAGGGGTTAATACTGTTCCAGGCTGGTGCTGTCCGAATTATTATAAAACCGATCTGACTTTTGACCCACGAGGACCACCGAGACCTTCGGTCAGGTGACACTGACAGAAACACGTGAAAGGAGCGTTAAATCGGTTGATTTTTTAACACATTTTGGTGTGTGTGTGTGTGTGTGTGTGTGTGTGTGTGTGTGTGTGTGTGTGTGTGTGTGTGGAGTCCATCTTACTTGAAAGTCTCCTCGATCTCGGTGATGCTTGTGTCCTTCTCCACCACCAGAAAGTTCGGTTTCCGGTTCTTGTTCAGTTCTCCGATGCCGCCGAGCAAGAAGCCCGTGCACGTGTCCTCGTCTCCGATCACGGCGATCAGTTTCCCGCGGCCGGCCATCACGGAGATGCAGGTGAGATTCCCGGAGAGAAACACTCAGCTTCACGGGACACGTCATGTGAGGGATCAGCTGACCTGCACTTCCGCTTCAATATGGCGCCCCCTATAGAAATTAAAAAAAATATGAACGATCACTCGTTTATTTGATCAAACTTCCTTTGTGTGTGTGTGGTTTATTTTATTTTCATCTTTATCGGAATGGCAACAATGAGGTCATATTTAGACAGCAACGTCCTCGGCATTAATCCAAACATTCCTAAAATGTCACAAACGTTTATTCTTATTTATTTGATAATCGGGACAAGCGCAGAGCGTCAGTCCCGCACTGTGCGTGAGTGTCTGTATCTGTCTCTTTTGTCCGACAGCACATGAAGGCCTCAGCAGTCACGTGAGGCTCTGTGATAAAGACGGAAATGCGCAGCTGTGGGCTGTAGAAGCAGAAGAAGACGAACATGGTGAGTTTAAAGTTTTACTTTGATTCTCGTTTTGGGTTTTTTTTTGTTTGTTTGTTTGTTTTTTAATACAGCGTTCAGTGCCTCGGTGAGGCGTTCACGGATCTCGGACTGTCCGCTGTGTGCCGTTCACTAACGCTGTTAGCTTCCTGTTAGCCTCTCTATGAACAAGGAGGATAAACACGCGGAAATCCTTCCCTTCAAAAAATGAAACCCAGAGCGCTCCATGGGTGAAGCTTGGAGCTCTCTTCAGAATTATAATCACTGATAATCGGGCTCAATGCAAATACCTGTGGGACAGCAACAGCGCCCCTCTGCAGGAACGGAGTGGTACAAACAGAGAGGAGGGGGAGTGACGTTCGAAGCGGGTTTACCTGCGCTCTGGGGTCTCACCCGTGTTCCTGTGAAACAGGGAGTGTGTGTCATGTATGCAGGACGAATGTAATCATGGTAAACAAGAAACCATCTTTAAATGGGTAACCCCATTGGCGGCTGAGGACCACAGGTCGTACCTGATGAAGATCCAGAATTATTACTGGACGAATGATCTAAGGCTGTTTAGTGAGTCTCTGAAGCTTCGACCTGAAGAAACGCACTTCTTGTCCTGCTGATCTTCGTTTATCAGTGAACCAATGAGTCATCAAACATCACTTCCTTTTAGCTTCATGATGTTATCCTGATGATGTCTTCCTCCTTTCAGGCCACAGCGGCGCTCACTGCGGGTCTGGAGCGGATCCCGGACCAGCTTGGGTACCTGGTCATCAGTGAGGATGGTGTCCTGGCCGTGAGTCTCTCTGAGCTTTTAGATGTTCAGTTCACAAAGAAGTTCTTTATGAATGCAGTTTGGTTTTTATTTAACCGCACTCATTGTTAAATAAGGTGATTTCTGCATGGAGTCTGGTGCTCAGGCTAGTTTGGTCACACAGAGACCAGACTCCATTTAGATTTAAGCTCATTTAACATTTCTACAGGTTAAACTGAATTCACATTTGATACTGCGAGCTGAACTCTGCTCTTTCCTCAGATTATTCTGGACTATTAAAGTACTGTAAACTGGGTGAAATAAGGATACTCAGATTATTAAAATAGATTAAAGAGTCAAGTTAAGTCTATTGATCAGAAGAGGATCAAAGTGATTGATTATTGATTACTGACCAGTCTGCAGGCGAGCTGGAGAATGACGAGCACACAGCAGGTGTCATGATGCAGATGGTTCGAACAGCGAGTCGCTTCAGGTTATCAGGATCAGCTGATCCACCCTTCAAACGCATGTCAGGTATCACAAACACACCTGCACAGTCACTTCATCAGCTTCAGTAAAAACAAACATCACTCGGGTGTTTTGCTTTGTTTTTCTCTTAATGGTGTCATCACTGTCACATGATTCAAACCTGGCGCATCATCAGCAACGTTTTCATGTATTTGATGAGCACGTTGTTCATGTTGCATGATGGGATACAAAGCTCAGGTGGAACCCTGTGACTTCAGGTGGACTAACCTGTGTGTGTGTGTGTCTGTGTGTGTCTGCAGTGATCCTGGACGACTTTGTGTACACGGTGACGGTCTCTGGTCAGAAGGTCTTTGTGGTCAAACGTCAGCACAACCAGCAAGAGCCAATCAGTGTGTAGGAGCTCAGCTGCGGTACAGAGTTGCCATGACGATGATGTTTTTGATGTTTAAAGTTTGTGTGAAATAAAAGTTTTTGAACATGAAACTTTTGGTCTGATCGAGTGGAACTGTGAAGGTGTGAATGCTGAGGATCCTACCTGTAGGACCTGCTGTGAGCAGACCCTAAAAACCTGCCCACCAATTTTCCACCCTTTCGACACCTTCGTGTACAAAAATGTAGACACACAAAGTCTGCCATAAAGTCCTCATACAGTAACATTTTGTTCTGCTTTCTGGGAAACGTGGCCGAATGTTCTAGTCGTGGTCGTTGGCCCGCTTCCTTGGTGGCTCGGTTTGGCTGGGTGCCGGGTGGTCCTGGGCGCCTGGGGCCATGCTCTCAACTCTTACCAGGGTGGTCGGCCTCTAGCAGGATCGACTGCCCACTGCCGCTGGTCCTCTGGGACTGTCACCCCATCTGGGGCCTCCCTCCTTCTGCTGGGATGGGTGTGCAGAAGTCACCGAGATGTGTGGCCTCAGGTCTTTGGTACACTTGGGGGCTGCAGCTGGTGCGGTTATCCTGGTTCCATCTGTCTGCCTCGGGGCATCGCTGCAGTTTCTCACCCTCATTATACATTTGTGACAAAGACACATGCATTCTCATACTCATATACTCATATATACTCACTCATAATGTAATACCTGAAATAACACAAACACAAATGAATAAATAAAAAATGGATAAATAAAAAAAGATTCACATGAAGGAGGAGCCTATTAGATTCTATCGAGTTATTTTTGAAAAAGCAAAATGTGTTGGGCACCAGCGAGCCATCACATCATAATTCTGATTGCAAAAGCTGCCCGAGAGGACAGGATACAAAAATGCCCTTCACTTCCAGTGAAACCACATTTTTGAATCTCCCTGCCACTGCAGTATAAAAACATGCATTCTGTAATGTCATCATTTAATTTTGAAGAAAAGTAGTGATATTTGACATTTTTACTATACCAGTTTCAACCATTTTCCCATTGTAGACCAAAGCATGACATTCTTGTATTTTTGCCAGTTATGACATGAAGCCATGTGACCACCAGGGGGCCCCAAAAGTAATTTATATGGAAATCAACGTCTGATTCATCGATGGAAACAGAACAGAACAGACAGGCTTTGTGTGTGATGGATGCATGTGTGGGTGAGGATGTGCAGGTTCTGCAGCATGTGACCTGGTGCCCTCTACAAATAGACGGGATCCACTTGCAGGTGGAAGAAGAGCTTCTTTTTAGGCCTGTGCAGAACCAGTACACATCTCTCCTTCTGGTCGAGCTGATGGTAGCAGTGACAGCATTTGTGTTTTCTGTGAGGGCAGGAGCAGAGGTCTGTCACTCTGCCACCATTGCTCCGGGGCTTTCTCCTTCTCTCATCAGTAATGAAAGGTTTCCTCAGCCAAGCTGCAAGCTTATTGGCTGTGAAAGGAATCAGGTGCATAAAAATGCTAACAAGAGTTTTTGTTTTTGAATACAGTAAAGGCAGGAGGCCATGTTTATCCTGAAGCACCTCTGCAAAGATACATCTCTCCAAGACAGGGGTGGGCAACACCAGGGCTCGAGGGCCGGTGTCCTGCAGGTTTTAGATGTCCTTGATCCAACACAGCTGATTCAAATGGCTAAATTACCTCCTCAACATGTCTTGTAGTTCTCCAGAGACCTGGTAATGAACGAATCATTTGATATAGGTGTGTTGACCCAGGGTGATTTCTAAAACCTGCAGGACACTGGCCCTCGAGTCCTGGAGTTGCCCATCCCTGCTCCAAGATGACCTTTATTCACCCCCAAATTATTAGTGCATGTTTACAGATATACACACTCTCTCAGATGCACACACACACTACACAAAAAATACTAATGCAATCAAATTGATTTTGTTGCTGATCTTTAACACATCCCATCCCCATACTATTTATCATATGGAAAATATTTAGTTTTCTGTGAGCTTTTTCAAAAATGCTCAGCTGTTTAAACTGGCATTTAAAGGGTTAAAGTCCTGAAAATAATTTAATGTTTGATCATTTTGAAAAAGGCTTATGTTGATTTAGTGATTTACAAAAAAAAAAAGCAGAAAAATTATTGCTGTATGAGGATTTTATGGCAGATTTTGTCCGTGTACATTTTGACACAAAGATGTCAAAAAGGTGCACAATGCATTAAAAGTATGGATGACATGTGAGAGTTAAAGATGCTTGACTAAAAAAAAAAAAGACTTAAAAGAATTCCTGCAAAAGTTCATGCCACACGCTTTAACATAGACACGATTGGCAAATAAATTAAAAAAAAAAAAAAGGTGAAAAAAATGAAATGTACAAAGATGCCCGAGGAGGGGAGAAGGGTTAAACAAAAGTTTTTGGACTTGAGGGTAGAAGTCTGAGCTCCACCTCCATTTTAATCCAGGTGCTCTTCAGACACCAAGACCAGGGGTGCATTCCAAAAGTTCCTCCTGTCCGCCTATTGCAGGCCTGCGGCACTCCCTCATCTCGGTCTTTCAGCCGTTCCACTCGCAGCTGATTTTTTTTTTTTTTTTACTGAAGTGAAGCGGCTGCGTCTTCATATTTAAATGATAAACAAATGTTAACAGAACATCCTGGAAACGCAAAGTCCCAATCATTTGCCCCACTTAGTAAATCTGTCCATTAGCCCATAAAATTAAATCCAATATCTGATTGGTGAATCAAAGGTCAGCAGATCTTCAGGCCTATGTAAACATGTCATCACGCCATTAACATTGAATAAAGTTTCTCAAACAGAAAGTAGAACACACAAGTGAGAAGAAAAAAAAACCTTTATTGCATCATGGTCTCAGTTTCTTCTTCACTTTGATAAGGAATGACGAGGCCGCCACACTTGGCTCTATGGAATGAGTCTTCACACGACCAGGTGACCATCACCTGCCATAATTCCCGCCCCAATGCCCAGGTGACTGTCACCTGCCGTAAGCCCCGCCCCTCCTCCTGTCACATGAATCTGAGTTAAAACATGCGGATTAAAAGAAAGAAGATCTAACAAACACCTGAAGAACAGAAGAAGAGGATGATGGGAAATCAAGGTGAGCTCAGAGTCCATGACATCACTTCCTCCTACAGACACACAGGTATAATTTAAAAAAAAAAAGAAAAAAAAAAAAAGAAACATGGAGCGATGACACGCTCCTCCTCTTCCTCAACTGTACATGGTGACATCAGCGGCTGAAATCAGTCTGCTTTCTGCTTCCTGTCAGGTGGTCTAACGCTTCGACAGCTCATTGGACAGCCAGTCCAGTCCCTCGTACAGACCTGTGCCCTGCGTCGCACAGGTGGCCTGCACGTGCCACTGAAACACACAGATCAGCACAGGTGAGCGGGCAGGTACAGGGAGCACACACAAGTGAGTTTGCCTGTCTAAACAGATTTAGCTCCATGAGTTTGTGACAGTGACATCAAGACCCCTGAGTGGATTTTCTAACAACCAGTTAGGATGCGGCTGTAAAATTAAAACCCAAGGGTTCCGCCCATTAGCACTGATATCACAGGTTACCAGCAGAGGGAGATATTTTATTTCAAGCCAACATGAAAATACTTGTGACTACACAGACATTATTAACACTTTTACATGTACATCCATATCAGCCACCTAACTTAATCGATTCGGATGATTAATGGAATGGACTTAATGGAATTAATGGAATGGACGCATTTTTGCTCACTACCCACATCGTGGCTTTAAATATATAATTTCCCCATGCTGGTAGTGCAGATTACTGCAGCTTCAACATGAAGCTTTGTCGTGATATCAGGTTGGCTGATGTGCTCAGAGCTCCACCCCTAGAACAATGCTGCAGGCTCATTTGAGGTCACCCCACTGTCTCCTGTTTTGTATACTGATTGACTGATTATTGATTTTACAGTTACAGAACTGAGCAAGAAAAACAGCTGAGAACTTAGATCATCAGTCAATAAACCGTGGAGGGAAACATGAGAAAGAGAACTGAGTCTGTAGTACTGATCAGTGCGGGTAGGTTTATTGATCCTTACGGTTCTGCTGCGCAGGCTGTGCAAACCCAGCTTGTCGGTGAGCTCGCTGACCCCCATGGCGTTCGGGAGATCCTGTTTGTTGGCGAACACTAGAAGGACCGCGTCCTTCAGCTCGTCCTCCTGGACCTGCACAGAGCCATGTGACATACAGTCAGTGGTTTCCATGACGATCATGAGTCTAATGATAAATAACTGTAAAGTGAACAAAGGGACTGACCATCTTAGAGAGCTCCTCTGCCGACTCGGCGACTCGCTCCCTGTCATTACTGTCCACCACGAAGATCAGACCCTGTGATCAATACGTCAGTCATCGGTCATCGATACAATTAATACAGCAATACAGTGACTAATGGATCCTACCCACAGTGAAAGTCTGTGCTGTGTTTGTCTAGCTGCAGAGTCAGGGATCTAAAATAAGCTCCTCAGGTGTTTCTGAGGGGGAACGCAGCCGTGTTAGGATAACCTGCGCAGGTGTGCAGGTCTCATGTTTGACTTTGTTGATTTTTCTGCAGCAGCTCTGTAAAGCTGCGGAAACACAAACCTGACGTTCTCACAGCACTGAAGAAATCGTTTATTTAAGTTCAGTTGCTTTTCTCACTGAAAGTTCGATTAACAAAATATTTATGCTTCAAAACGTTTCTGAAGCAGTTCCTGGACTTTTTACTGATTATATATTTAAGCTGGAATATCTGGAATAATGATGATGATGATGTTGTACACTGGGTTGTTTTGCTGCTTTATTACTGTTCAATAAATCATTTCTTTTACTAACATGAATATACACATAAATGTCACTTCTATTCTTACACACGTTTGACATTTTATACTTTTAGATTTATTTATATAGAATTATTTCAATGGACAGCAAATGCACTGAAACTTCATTCAAATATGCACCAACTGTTCTGATAAATTGTGAAATTATGCTATTCTATTCTACTCTATTCTATGTGACTTATTGCTAAAGAAGAGCTTTATGGCTATAAAGATATGATGAGATAGAGGATATAAATGAGGAATATCTCAGGACAGATCAGATCAGTGAGGAGTCACAGAAGAAAACTTCTCATGAATGTCCAGGTAAACATAACTGAACCAGATCAACCTGAACGTCTCGGTCCTCAGAGAGAGCAAAGTCCCACACCTGCCTCCACCTGAGAGTTCTGCTTCTGTACCTGTGTGTTCTGGAAGTAGTGTCTCCACAGAGGTCGGATCTTGTCCTGACCGCCAACATCCCAAACTGTGAAGCAGATGTTCTTGTACTCGACTGTCTCCACGTTAAAGCCTGAAACACACACACACACACACACACACACACACACACACACACACACACACACACACACACACACACACACACACACACACACACAGAGTTGAGAACAGGTGACTCTTTGTCAATTTTTTTTTTTTTTTTTAAACTTAACGACCTTCAAACATTCCAAGTCACAGGAAACAGAATCACTGACAGGAAACTACACATCCCATCAGCCCGCTGAGAACCAACAGTAAATATCACAGTACAACAGTGACTGTGACGTTACTCTAATGTTAGAGTGAAGCAGTAGCACTGAAATACCTGCACAAATACCTTTGTAAACTGAAACTATAAGCCTGAGGATGACTTGACTATAAACGCTGATGTTTCAGTTCTCCATAATTGTAGTTTTAATGGTTACATATCTACAGCTGTGTTAACGCTGGTGGTGTTTATAAAGTTTAGTTTGTATTTACCTGCTTTAAACGTTTATTTTTTCCATCGTAAGTGTGTGTCTGCACTTTCATCATTTATGTTTCTTGTTTTGGTACTTTATTTATTCAAACTAACAGGTGACTCTTATTCTAAAAGGCCAATCGACCTGTAGACGCAGTCAGACTTTTAATTTGAAAGGAGAAGTTTAAAGGAAATAGTGCAAGTACACCTGGCGAATCCTCACTCAAACTGATCAGTTCTGATCAATACGCACGTTCAAACCACCTGACTACACAGTCGGCAGATTATTGATCACATGACCTCATCTGGTCCCTGAGTCCTGATGACATACCGATGGTGGGGATGGTGGTGACGATCTCTCCGAGCTTCAGTTTGTAGAGGATCGTAGTTTTTCCAGCAGCGTCCAAACCGACTGAAACACACATCAAAGATTACCCCAGTTTAATTAAATGTCTCACAGTGGTTCAAGTTTAACCCGAGATTACTTAAACCTCATACAGCGAATGAAGACTAATCTGAGATTACTTAAACCTAGATCAGAGTCCAGCTGCTGGTTTAAAGCTCAGATCAAACCCGGTTTAATGGTTGTTATGAACCTAATAAGATGACACCGGTACAGTTTGAGGCTTAACCCCAGTTTACAACATCTTAACCCCAGTTTAACCCCGGTTTAGACCCTAATTTAACCCGGTTTAACGGACTGTAATCAGCCTGCTTCCTTCCGTTAGCTCCGAGCTAACAGCCTCTTGCTTCTCCGAGCCGGACTTTTGCTTCTCCGTGCACGGGAAGATCGGCCCCGCGGTCCGCAGGACTCGGTGAGCGGGTTCCTGGTAAAATGAGTCGGTGTGTGGTGCTGGTGAGCCCGCGGAGCCGCTTGCAGCCGCCCCGGAGCCCGGCCGGTTAGCCTGTTAGCTCGTTAGCCTAGCCCCCGCTTACCCATCAGGATCCTCATCTGTTTCTTCCCGAACAGTCTAGAAAACAGCGACGAGATTGTGAGGCCCATGGCTGCGGAGAGGAGGCGGTGGCAGGTCACACACTGATGGCGGGCAGAGCCGGAGGTCAGGGAGCAGCGGCGGAATGGAGCCGAGAAGGCGCGGAGCGGAGCGGAGCAGAGCGAACTGAGGGCGCAGCTCCTCTCGGTGCCACGTCCAGGCCAACGCGGAACAAATGACGTCACTGCTGCGCTTAAAAAAAACAAAACTTTATTAACAGCTTAGCAAACACCGCGGCGTTCACTGTCCGCTCAAACACCGTACATTCCAGCTCTGCGCATAAAGTGAAGTTCATGGGCTGCGAGGAACGCTCTCGGCTCCGGGATAGCCATTTATATTAATACGTTTAATTTATATGTATATATGTCACTATGTTCACATCATTATACAACAGAACATAACAAAGTGAAGAAGAAAAATAAAAGAAAAAAGTGTTTTTTTTCCCAATAAACAATCAATTCAGAATACTGTATTGCTATCAGAAATTCAGATTCAGAAGACTTTATTTATCCCCAAGGGGAAATGTTAAACATATTGATAATAAATATATATATCTGCTTTATTGGCTGTGTTTGGCTCTGATTTAATTTAAATCAGTGAGTTTTTAATTTAAATCAGCTAAAAAGAAATCATCCTATTCTGCATTTTCCTGACGTCCGTGAACAAAGTAGTAAACTCCCGCCTCCTCCGTCTCAGTCACTTCCGGTTCGGTCCAACATGGCTGCTGTTGACAGATGAAGCTTTGAGTCGGATTTTACTCATCGATTAGGTCGATTATTGACCAACTGTGACGGACAGATTGTGAGTTTGTGATCCGGATCGAACCGGTTTGTGGGCAGTGTGAGGAGAGACGATCAAAGCGGCGGAAAAATCAGTCAAAGGGAGAAACAAACATTGAGAAAGAGAAAGAGGTGAGAAACTGTTTTCCTCCTCCTGCTTCTTTTGTGTTCCAGCACAAAGTTTCAGCTTCACAGAAACCATCCATAGATAATTGATCGATGAGTGATCTGAACAGCTGTTCTCTGTTTCCCCTCTAACAGGAAGTCACTGCTAAGGTTTTGTTCATGTTCGGGTGTTTGTGATCAGAAGCTCACCTGAACAGACCTGGTCAGACCTGGACGAGGTCATGGAGAAGTTCGGGATGAGCTTTGGTGGCGGTCCGAGCAGGAAGGAGCTGCTGGACACGGTGGAATCCCAGAAGAAGCAGCTGATCCAGTACCAAACCCGCTTTAGGGATGTGGTCCGGGCCTACAAGAGCCTCCTGAAGGAGAAAGAGGCACTGGAGGCCAGCCTTAAGGTGCTAAGCGTGACCCAGGACCTGGACCTGACCCAGAAGGGTTCGACCACCGCCACACCGGAGCTCACCGAGGATGGCTGCTCGCTGCACAGCGAGGACAGCGTGGACACGGCGGCGTCTCTGGACATGGCCAGCGAGACTACGAGAGGCGACCAGAGCGAGGAGGACCAGGCAGAACTGGGAGGAAGGCTGGTGGTACGTTACTTTGACAACTGAACTTAAATCACCAGAACACAGTTAGAACGTGATGACATCATCATCGCCATAACGCTCTGATGATGTCATGTCTTATTCTCTGACTCCATGTTTGTTCTGTAGGGATCTGAACCTGATGGCAGCTCTGAGAGTGGCAGTGTGGGGACAGAGCAGCAGCAGGCTACACCCCCTCCAGGCATGGAGGCAGACCGCAGAGTCGCCCAGTTGAAGAGCCAACTGAGCACGCTCACAAGCTCCCTGGCCACGGTGACGCAGGAGAAGTCGCGAATGGAGGCGAGCTTCCAGGCTGACAAGCGGCAGCTGAAACAGGAAGTTGAAGAGCTTCAGGAACGTCTGGTCTCCGTGACAACACAGCACGAGGCGGAACTGCACAATCTGCAGCAGCAGCTCGCTGAAAGTCGCGCTCGCGTCATTACGCAGCAGCACGAGCGCGAGCAGGAGCAGGGGGACCACGCCCAGCAGCTTCGCGAGCTACAGAGGCTCCTGCAGGCCGAGCGAGACCTCCGGCAGGACGCCGAGCTCCACCTCCAGGATGCCAGCACCGCCCTGCTTGTAACATCACAGGCCGTGGACCGGGGGGCGGAGTCCGAGGCTCTCCTGAACCAAGTCAAGGAAGAGAGAGACGAGCTGAGGCGGAGGCTGCAGGTCGCCGAGGAGGAGCAACGAATGCCCGACCCCAGAGTGGACGAGCTGCAGCAAGAATTGAACAAGCTGAAGAACCAGGTCCAGGAGCAGGTCCAGCTCGAGACCCGCAAGGTGAGCACAGAACCAGGTTCAAACAAAGTCCCAATAAAACAGGTCCCAGTGAACCTGGTTTAACCACATTAAACAGTTGAAGCTCTAACAGACCAGGTAAAGTAGAACAGGAAGTGAGCTCATCTCTGTGTTCGTGTTGCAGGTGTGTGATGCAGAAGAGCGCGCTCGTGAGCGTGCTCAGTCGGCAGAGGCTCGGGTGGCGGTCCTGGAGCAGCGTGTGTCGGAGCTGTCGGAGCTGCTGGGCTCGTGTGAGAAGGCGAGGCAGCGTGACCAGCAGGCAGCGCAGAGGCTCCGCGATCGTGTGCTGCAGCTCGACACGGAGAACAAAACACTCGCCATCGCCGCCTCCAGCCGGGCGACCTCTGACCTCGGGCCAGACGAGCAACTGGACGTGGGGGCGCTACGGGAGAAGCTGCAGAAGGTGAAGAAGCTGCTGCTCCTTGCGGCTCAGAGGAACCCCGACCAGAACATCCAGGACCTGGAGGTGGAGCCGGGTGCAGATGCAGCGGCAGCGGCTCTCGCCTATCAGCAGGAGCTGCGGCAGCTGAGGGATGAGTTTGAGCGCTACAAGGTGCGAGCACAGGTGGTTCTGAAGAACAAGAACGCCAAAGATGGCTGCCAGGCGCGGGAGCTGGAGGAAGTCCGCGACCAGCTCGCCGAGCTGCGTGAGAAGTACATAAACCTCCGCATGCAGAGTGACGAGGCCGAGGCCCACCACCGCCAGCAGCTTGATGAGCGCCAGCAGCAGGCGGTGTCGCTGCAGCAAGCACACCGGCAGGAGGCGGAGCGTCTGGAGGCACTCCACCGTGATGAACTGTTGCGACTGGAGGCGGAGCTTCACAAGCAGCGTGAGCGCACCATGGCGTTGCTGGATGAGAAGGACCGCGAGCTGGAGAGGCTGCGGGCCGCTGCCGCCACACTTAGCTGGTCCAGTCGTGCTGATAACACACCCGCTGACCCTCAAGAGAATGGCCCTGACACAGAGACCGACGCGATCAGCCAGGCACTGCGGCAGGCCACACCCAATGAGTCAACACTGCTGCTGTACGCTGACCAGCTCGCACGTAAGGAGGTGGAGGTGGGCGCGCTGCGGCGGCAGAAGAACCGGCTGGAGGAGGACACGCGCCAGCTGCAGGCACGACTCATTGCAAACGCCGAGTGCCATGATGAGGAGGTGGCAGCCCTGCGGGACCGCCTCGAAAAACTGATCCGGGACCAGAGCCGCGAAGGCGCCAACATGGAGTACCTGAAGAACGTTGTGTACCGGTTTCTGACATTGCAGGACGCCAACGGGCGCCAGCAGACGCTCACTGCCATCCTCACCATCCTGCACTTCAGCCCGCAGGAGAAGCAGGATGTCACGAGGCTGCAGGGCAGCACCTGGTGGGTGGGACGCAGGTAGAGCACCTGAGGAAGAAAACACTCACCTGCAGGAAGAAAACCTGGACAGCTGAGCCAGTGAAGGCATGGCTTCGTGCTGCGCTTGAGGGCATCTGCGTTTTTCATCTTCCTGGTGTTTCTCTGATGGTTTGCTGCTCTCTGAGCATCATGTGACTTTAAACACTACAAACACATTAACATGTGACCTTTGCTGGTCAATCAGCTGATGTATATTTTTGATTCAGATTAAAATATTTTTCCTGCTTCAGTCTGTGTCCGAGCTTCAGTGAAGTGCCTTGATGATGACACAACTCTAAATACGATTTGCTTTGCCTGGTCCAGCCTCTTCAGGTGAGATCACCTGTCTACAGCTGCAGTTCCTGCTTTTACTAGCCTCTGATTGGCTCTGGTCTGAAAAGGTGAAGCTAAATGCACGTAACAGGTAGAATGCAAACTGTACACAATGATGGAAAAAATTGATTTGTGAGGAACAGTGAACACGCCGCCTATGTCAGATTACAGGTGAGCCAGGTGTTTTTGAAGCCTGAAGCTTTGTTTTATTTCACGTTTCTGACATACACACGTCACACTGATCAAATACTTCACCACTCAGCTTCTCTAACATCTGTCCACATCTACAAACGCTGCCTTCAGGAGCACAGAACAAAGTCAGAAATGTTCATAAATGTGTTTGCACTGATCTTCACTCAGACGTTCAGATGTGGAGCCTTAATTATTTTTATATAAAATAAATAAGGAAAGAGAAACAAAGAATCAGAGGTTTCCTTCTCGAGGTCTGAAACTAAAGCAAGTCTGAAGCATGAAAGAGCAGCAGCATGAAGATCAAAGGTTTATGATGACGTCATCAGACCACAAGAAGTTGCATTTCACCATGACATGAGAGGAACTTAAAGCCTTTCTGTTCAGTCTGAATCCTGGAGGACATTAGAATAAAACAAACATGAATAAAAGTCAGAGGACAGGAAGTGCTCAGACTTTAATTTCAAAATAAAGGTTTACAAACAAACAGAAAGTGGAGCTTCATTCTTAGTGTTACATTCCGTTTGTGGAGATGATAGAAAAATACGACTTCTGTGAAACACAAACAGCCTGATTCCACCGTCAGAGAAACCAAAACATCAGAGCAGCAGCTCGATGGAGACAGGTAATAAAGTTTAAATAAAATTTAAATATTCCAAAAACTGAAGATTTGAGCCGATGTTGGTTTTTCTGTGGAGTGTGAAGATGCTGATGAACACAAGCGTGCGTCCTGGCTGTGGGGTTAGCTGTCGTCACGGTGACGCGCCTGTGCCAAGCACACTCTGCAGGTCGGCAGGCAGCGAGCTGATGATGGAGGCGATGAAAGAGTCGAGTTTGTCCATCACACCGTCTCTGAGCTGCAGCTGCTGACGTCGAGCTTTAATCTGAAAAGCCACACACACTTCCTGTCCTCAAAAACTAGACTTTTGACATGAAACCAACAAAGAAGAAGCAAACGATCCTAGTTGCAGGCCACCACCTCACTTTGGATTAAACCCGGATTAGGATCCTGAATTATTATCATAGCTTCATTTTCACAACAAAGTTTCATCTCTAATCTTTAAAATAAGAAACCAGAAAATATTTTCCCCCCAGTCTCCTTTGCGGCCCAGGACAGCATCATCTCCATCACAAATATGATGGATTTTACCCCAAACATGAACTGTTATTACAGGCAGACGTCCCAGCGTTAGTGAACGCCTCAGCGTCCATGGTCACTGAACGCATTGTCATGTCCAGCTTCAAACTATCAAACTACCTCACTTTTGATTTAACTCTCAGGTAACTAAAATCTTTTTCACCTGCAGTTGTAAGTTTTACTTCTTCAAATTAATTTTTATCCTAAGCTTTTTACCTGTAACACAATTATACCTGAAACCTTTTTTTCCTCGCTAACAAACTTCCTGTTGGAACTCACCAGCTTCTCTCTGAGCTTCAGAATCAGATCCACAACCTCCACCTCAGACTTGTCTTTGGTCCATCCCAGCAGGTCCTGCAGAGGACACACCTGGATTAGGGGCTGCACAGCTGGCTGATGGTCGAGCATTTTCGCTCAGGTAACTTACCGCATCGCAGATAACTTCCAGGTGGAGACTCTCTAACTTCTGTGTCATCTCTCGGTGGCGGTGACGGTACCAGCCGTCAAAGTTCGGAGACCTGAAGAACTTCCTGAGATGGAAACAGGAAGTAGAAACTTAAAGACAGGAAGACAGAAAACACCTGGATCACTCACACCTGTGAGGCTCACCTGTACAGTCCTATCCAATCACCTCTAAGCAGAGAGGTGAGCTGCGGGCCCGCATGGTCCAATGTGGACAGGAACTCGTCCTGACTGAAGGGGCGGATCTGAGGCGGCGTCTGAACAGAAACACAGGAAACGTGTAACACAAGACAGCACTGTGACCTCATCACCACCACTCATTTCCTGTTTACCTTCCAGGGCGTAACGGATCTCTGCAGGGGCATCAGACTCGCCATGTAGCGTTCCTATTAGACAAAACAGGCTGCTTACTGAGAACTGCTCCGTGATTGGACAAGTTGTGCTTACATCATAAAGTACAGGCAATGCGAGCTGATTGCGCAACTACTTACCAGGGGGATAATGAAACTCTGCGTGAGCTCCAACAGGTGTCGCCTCAGGATGGCACTCTGCACCTCCGACGGCCGCTTCCTCTGGATCCCCTGCAGGTAAACAGTCCGTCAGCGACACTCTGCATTACCTGTGTGTGAGGTGTGCTCAGGTGTGCTCACCTTCAGCAGCCTCTTAATCAGGATCTTGTCCTTGTGCAGAAACGTCTTGTAAGCCGTGTAGATTCCTGCCAAAACAAACCTTCAGCATGACAGACATCTACCTGCTCAGGTACAAACACGCCCCCACCGGCTTACCTGGTTTGGTGTCAAGCGTTTTCAGCTTAGAAAGTTTCTTCACCTTCACCTGCTTCGGTAAATCACCTGGAAGACATCAGAGACGGGACGCATACGTGAGTAAAAAGGTCACAACAAGAACGGTGAAGACGACCTGAACAGCACACGCCTGACAGCCATGGCACTTCACACGGACAGGAAGCTCACAG